>NC_049994.1:10913735-10993731 GCF_000003815.2 Branchiostoma floridae | reverse complement strand
GAACTACAAATATGTTTCCTCCCCATTCTCAACAATTTTTTCCTCGTAACTTGCGTGCCTGCCTCCACTAAACTCCATTAATAACATTTTTATGGAGGCGAAAAAAATAATCTGACAGTTGTCCCCCAGACACTTGACACACCCCGATCTGGCTGTGCTGTTCGGAGGATGTTGAAAGTTTGTCACAATAGCAGATACTTTTCGTCATTTTATCAAAGTAGAAAGTCAAACTAAACTAACAATATATAATGTGAAATATTTTTGAGAAAGTTGGAGCACTGTTGCCATCAGATATATGCTTTCTGGGCGCTTTTTATTGTCATTTAATCATCATCTATTGTCAGTTCCACCCGATGTTTTGGAAAATCCAAATGCCGTCAGCACTCCCCACAAGTAACAACCTGACTGGACAACGCCCCCAAAAGGGAGGAGTTAACTTTTTCAGCCTTTGTGGAAAGTTTTACCGCCAGCAGGCCAGGGTGCCGGAGTGTCTGGTGGGCGGAGCCAAGAGTATGGAAACCGTGGGAATGTTTCTCTGCCTCATACTAGATGAATACATTAAACCATATTTGGTGTGTATGAGTTTCAACTGGAGTCACAATTTACACAGGTCTCAAAGCAACGTGTTTTCTTTCTATCTTCCCGTAATGCCTGCAGAGGAATCAGCAATGCAATATGACATGTAGGGGGAGGTGTAAAATGTAAAGTGTGTTCAGTGTTCTTTCTCTAACTAAATTTCTAGAATTAATTAACAAGAGATGCAGAGAGGCTTAGGTGCTGATATTTGTAGCTAGTCTTTCAATACAGAAAGTCAGTGCACTTCTTCTGTCATGGTCTATTTTGGGCTTGGGATGTAAGCAACTATGTGTAACTCAGAGCAAATTGTGAATAGATTACATATATACAGGTCAAATGCATTACTCTATTATATATGATATTTATCAAGGCCCAATCTAACATTTTAAGATTATGGCAGTGTGTTGTAGCCATTCTTTTTTAAGTATTGGAAACATTGTTCCCACTGCCATGAAATTGAATACTGTATTTTGAATATTGCACGGAAATGGAAGAACATTGACTGATTGAGAAAGTCTAAGCAAACATCGAAATGTACATAACTGTCATAGAAATGATTGCAGAATTTTGAAATTACTTAACTTTGATTTGACTCTCTAGTAACTTTTTTGTAAAATGATGTTACGTACCTGTTTCTAGGTTTTCCTGTTATTTTTTTTTGTTTCTGTTTCTGAGTTAAGATATCTTGTGACAAGGTCCTTTAAATTGTAAGGGTAACACAGTGACAAGATACAAAAGTATAAGAATTACCCATTAAGAACACATAGTGAGAAAACAACAATTTTCCATTTATAGGTCCCTTAGAATGGCCAATGTTAATTCTATTTTTCCAAAAGCTCCATACCGTGGAAGGGGGGGAAACCCCCCCCTTCCACACCAACCCCCCCCTCGGGCGCTTCGCGCCCTCGAGCTTGGTCGCTTCGCTCCCTCGCCTTTACCACTACGCTCAAATTTTATCCTAGCTAGAACCCTGCCTACCTTACTAACAAGCATTCCACAGACCCACTGCCCACTGTGATTACACAGTGGCAACCCATCTATACCTCAAGGAATATCCCCAATTCCCAGTGCAACAGGCCTGGAATGCCTAATCTATATACTAGTACAGGGCCCAAAATACTTTTTTCTGCATACCTGCACTGGTGCAGGTAACGTTGAAAATTACCTGCACCAGACAAGATTTACCTGCACCACTCTGAATTTAGGAAGTATAGATCATACTAAAAATAAATTGTTCAGGAACCATGTATTGCTATTTTTTCTTTCATACTTTATCAATGCACCTAATAACAATCCATACACACCTACATCATAGAACATTTACGTATAAAAACCAGTACATGGACCAGTGCAGGTTAGGTGCAGGTAGACACCAAAAATACCTGCACAGCTCCAATTCTACCTGCACTAACCTGCATATGCAAGTAGTATTTCAAGCCCTGCTAGCGCTAACAGAACAAAGGGAAAACTGAACTTCAGACAACTTGGCCCGGGTCCATGTAACAAACTCTTGACCCCTTCTCCTGTGTGGGAACCTTTTTGATCTTAGGAACTGCTGGCTTGTCAACTGGGGTCATGTACAATTGAAATGTAGACATCAATTACAAGGCACAAAGGTTGGTGTTTTCTTTCCAACTCCAGACCAGTCTTCTATCAATCTATATGACACAAAAGCTGCCATTGGCATATCCTTTCCAAGAGCATAGATATAGATATATGAATTTCCTGTACTGGTACCCACCCCTATATTCAACAGTACTTTCCGTATTCAACAATACTTTGGATGATCATCAAATACATTTCAATGAAAATTGACTTTTCAACACATGACTTTCATTTGCAACAAAGCCAACACAACGCATTACACGAGTATCTATATTTAAACATGGCTTGGCTGTATTGAACATGTACACGTACAAATGTATACCAACAAGCTTTCCAGACTAATGGTAACACATGCCAGTCCCCTGGCTAGTTTTACTGCAACTGCAAACACAGCTAGATGGTGAGTAAATATTGCAAATCACACACTTACGCAAATACGCTGATGTAAAGAGGTGTGCAAGTACATGAGAAGCCTACATTCAGGGACAGAGGTTACACTGTTGTGCAATCTTTTTAAATTTAGAATGCCAAACAACATTTTTTCACACCTTCCAAATGACTACCAGCTCCAGTGTTCCTATTTTTTTTCTACTAATTTCTATGTAATTACAATCCTGTTTTATGTCTATCAAATCCATATTATTACAAGTAAGGTTGTATTTGTATGTTCTAACGCCCACATGTATTAGTCATGGACGTGTCGAAAATCAATTGACATGTCTTCATTTTGAAGCATTTTCAGAGCTCTTGCAAATATGCGACTCGGTCTTTGGTATGTGACAATATATCTAAGCCTCCTCCTCACATGTTGCAAAGACTTTGTAGTCAAAACCTTTGTAACTACATCTTACAAGCGAGCGTTATCAACGACGGGAACAGTCTAGAGATTTGTCTGCAAGATTTAATCTCAGCAAACGCCTTTCAACCTCCAAAACGTTTCATGTATGGAACAGTAAGATTCTTTCTTTGCTGAGTGATGCAGTCCACCTGAAAGTTTATCCCATTTTTTACAATCCTGCATTTCCAGACAGGCCTGACTAAAGCTTGTAGATTATGTTTCACGCCCACTGGCTACTCTGGGTCAAAGGTCGCCAAAAGAGCTCTTGACTGGAGTTAGAGTTCTTTTAAGAGTTTAATTCTTTGCCCAAGAGAAAAACAGTGTTTAGATCTACCTCACCATGGTTATCAGTTTGCAAAATGGAAGCAAAAGATCTGTCTAACAAGTGATTCAATTCACCAAGCCTAAACTACAATCAGCTCCTTTTACATACACCACACAGAGTAGAGCTTTGCCAATTGTTTTGTTCGAAGGAAACCAAGGACTTCCTCTTTCTTCCAATGCCTTGAGTGATACACTTCCTAGACTGTCTGCAATTATAGAGCTCTTTAATGGCGCCTCTCTGGCATGCAACTCAGGTTCACTGCCAACTGGTTTGCCCAGCAACTTACTGTGTTTTGATCGACCTTTGGGTCGTTCCTTAACTCCTTCAAGATTGGGCCAGCTTTTATATCAACTTCAGTCACTCTCCCTAAGCCTTAACTCACAAGGCAGACTTAAGTTAATGCAAAGCAAAGCACAAGATAACTTGTTATGCCTGATTCTTTTCAGCACAAAATCATATAATCATATTTACTACATGACGCGATATAATGAGCAATTTGTGTTGATATTTCATTCCAGGGATGTGCCAGACTTTGCTGAGTACTGACTCAAAATACTTCAGCACTCAAAAATTTGTCAGTCTCTTATTCTTCTTTCGTTGCTTCTTTTGTGTGGCACAAGGACGTCTGCACTGGGTCACGAGCACAAGGCATAGAGGTCGGAGGGCACCAAGGCAGACAAAAGGCACGCTAGACTTTGAACCCGACTGGTTCTTTTGTTGACATGACCAACAGTCACTTTGTTTTCACAGATGGACATGCCTGACGCCTGTGTAGGGGTTTGTTCAGACCTACAGGAGGTAAGTTGAAAGGTGAAACATGATCAGGGCTCGAAATTCATTTTTGGGATTAGGTGCACTGGTGCACCCAGCTTAAAAAATTGGGTGCACCAAAAGATTTTTGGGTGCACCACTCAAATTAAAGTGATAACCTAATAATAAAACTTAGTTACAAGCTATCAAATTCTTAAACAAGTACCATGACAGACATTTTTATTATCTTTCTAACACTTAGATGTCAAGAATATGATGTAAACTAGTATACTTTGATATCTTTATATACATAAACGTAAGAAAATATTTGGGTGCACCCTGTGCACCCACAGAAAATAATTGGGTGCACAGCTCCAATTTTGGGTGCACCTGGGTGCACATGCACCCAGTATTTCGAGCCCTGATGATGGAACAGGAACATGCAAAATACTGGTGGTCGACTGCTTTTGGGGATAAGGCACGATCTACACACAGTTTTTCCCGATATCGGCGAGCCTACAACCTCTCGCCGACAGCTTTTTTTCATCGTCTAGATGGAACTACTATATCGCCATTACGATATCAGGAAAATTTCTCCCGAAAGGTCCGGACCATACGTACAATACCTTACCGATAGCTTAGCAGGGGTCCCTGACAGCTTCGCACGCGTATAGATGCTTCCCAACTTAGGGAAGGCTCATTAGCATATAACGCCATTTGGAAAATTGCGCTATATGTTTATGACTGCAAGCGCCATGGGTGTCCGGCTCCCTACGTTCTAGATCTCTCCCGACATCTCCACAGATATCGGTAAAACTGTGTGTAGATTAGGCCTTAGTCCTTCACAGCTATATCTACTTCCTTCAAGGTGTTTGATTGCAGCGATAACGAATAAACATGTCAAACATCACCTTAATTAGGCTATGGAACAAAAACCTTCAAAAAAGAATGAGCTCTTTCAAGCCCAAAATGTCTACCTTAGTACCTATAAGGTGCAGATTTTTTTAGATTGAAAAAAGAAAAAAACATTAACAATAAGGTCTAGGTTAGAAAAAGTCCACAGGCTCAATACCATGAGACACATATTGCAAAAACATATTTCCTGCCCTAAAATTGTCTGTGTGTTAAAAAAAAACATGTCCTTGGTACCATGATGGTGAAGGACTTACTGTTGACACAAACACACAGTACCAAGCAGGTGAAAAACAGTCTGCCTCTTCCTGCTCCTTAGACCAAACAAAAGTTGCCTATCTAATCAAACAAGGCAGGGCAGATATAAAACAGACAGTGATCTAAAGCTGAATCAGCTCAAAAACCATGCCAATTAATTGCCCTTGAGCCACAATGCAAACACACAACTTGACACTGAAAGCTGATCCTTTATCTCAGACACAGTCTGTAGATAGTATACGCCCAAAGCTAGTCTAAACATTACCAATCTTGATTCAACTGAGGTAAGTTTTGGACACACCAATTTCAGAAAAATATCAACCATTACATATAGACATGTGGCTTCTGTTAAGATACTTGCGTGGGAGGCAAGCTGGAGTATACCTTCAGACACTCTACCTGTTTCGTGTTTCAAGATAGACATATTGCTGACTAAACATATTCTTGAGCAGTTGCGTCAGACAAAGAAAAATTTACCTACAAAGCCAAGCTTAGCTGCAGTGATTAAAAAAAAAGCTTGTGCACAAAGAAGACTTGCAAGTAACTAAATGTATAGTCTTTTGCAAATGGTAATAGGTCTGCATCATGTTTACACCATGTTAAAATCATAATCTTATGTCTCGCCAGGGATGAAAAGGATAAGTAACTGTACAGTAAGTACCATATACTTGACATTGCAACCTATAGATTTTTTTAACCACTGCCTCAAAAGGTTTCATTTTTAGTACTCTTACCAGCATAAAATTTTGGTAAGGTAATAGAAGCAACTAAAACGAACTCAAAATATCTCAAAGCTCTAAACCTGTACCTTTAATTTCTTCACAAACAAAACGAGGCATTCCCTTACAATGTAATAAAATTCATCCTACTAGATTTATAATGCAACATGGTGCAATCATCACATTGGTAGGAAAGTTAGGGGACTACAGTTCAATTGACCAGAAATCTCAAGGTATTAATTAAATTGTACTGTATCGACTGCACCATCTGGAGTCTGGGCACGCACTTTCTTGATCATATCAAATTTGATAAACAGGATTACAATCTAGACACATAACTGATAGGCCTTTTCTCCGACGCCGGCGATCTAACATGGCTCAGCACCCATATATGTATACCTTAACAACTGCGTTTTCGATAATGTTAAGAAACATTCCTAGGTCCCGAGCTTTTATATTAATAGGTGAACAAAGGCACAAAGTAGAAAAACAATCTTTTTTTCAAATACTCAGACTGATTACACGAACCAAACTGAATGGTTCGGCCATATTCTGAATTTGCCAAAAAAATGGCAACATCGATGAAAACACAATACAAGCATGTTATTTTATTTGAAATTTTGTCAGTTTAGTTTTATTACTACACTATATTAGCGTAGATGGAAGGATGCCTACTACTATTAGCGTGGGACTGTGCGTCCATGACCATGTCCTCCATTACAGATAACATCCATATTTTCTCGACCCTGACACCAAGTTTAGCATTCCGTGGGGCCTTGAAGTTCGGCCAGAAGATCAGCAGAAATACCAGAGTTAGCATGTTAATACCTCCGCTTCAAGGCAAGAAATTCTTCAGCTCAGCTGATTTACACGTAGCTCCAAGGAGAAACCAAACTATCCATATTCTTCATCCTCGCTACGAGACAAATTAGATGCTTCAGCTTGCAGTTGAAACCATAAAAATAAGTCAAGTATCCCGTTCCCCTTGGGGTGAGACAGGCACAGGGGAAATTCAGTGATATTTTTAGGATTTGGCATTTAAAAGCATGGCAAGAAAGTGGTCATCCGATATGGGACATTAAGTCTTGAGCAGCAAGAACATTCCCCACAAGCATGGGAAGGAATATCATAGCACAGCTGCACTCTTCTTGCATGCTACATTACCAAAGGACATTTTAGTTATCTAAATATCACGCTGAAGACATCTTAAAATACATTTCACCTATAATTCAATGCCAAATACCTCTGAGAATGCCTTAATACCTGATAATATAATGTACCGAGCGTCTCTTGAGCTTACAAAAGCTATTTCTGTTCGGAGACACAATATAGGGTGTCTGTGAGACATCAAAGAAGGGCTATAAGCCGATTGAAATGAGCTGTAAAATAAAGGGAGACCAGCTCAACTGGAATCACCCTTATTGGCCTGTGTGATTACCTGTCATTGCTCAGGCTTTCCGTATTTTTCAACATAATGGGGGCTGGTAATAATTCCTATGCATCTACCGGATTTTTTCCTTGAGCCCACCAGATTAATGTGTCCTCTAGAATCATCATTTCTTGTAAAAATGCAGCTCAAAAAAAGCTTTTGTTAATGTGTCATCTCAATGTCAAAGTCTAGCCATTTTTCTTTGCCAATCCGATATCAAGTTCAGAACATCCTGCCCATTTAATGGGCCATTTTATAACACTGCACTATTCTGAAAACCCTAATTTGATAGGGACAAGGAAGCTAAAAGGTATAAATGGATTCTCAATAGGCTTTCATTTCCAAATTGCTGGAGCAGCGATGATAACCTTCAATTAAGACCTACAAACCATGGATTTTCAGATCCAAATTTGTCTTAAAATCTAATTCTGTGGATTTGATTTGTGTATGTTGCATGTCGGAAGAGCTTTACTTCACAATCATAAAAAAATCACATGCAAAAACTTTTGACTTTTGAGTCACCTTTGTAATAGAAACATTTCAGACATTTTGTATTTTTCCAAGGTTACGTACATGAAAAATTAGGCATTGAAGGAACCTTAGAAAACTAACAATATCACTTTCTCTTGTCGACAAGCCAGAAAACTTTTCCTTGCCTTCGTCTAAACCAGCACCTCAAATGAACCCGTTAGTCTCCCACTGCACAGCTTCTTACCCAATATAAAATGTGATGTATTTTCCAGCTAAAACACTCCCTCTCTGTGAGGGCTCTCAGTTGTGCCATCAAAACAACAGCCTCCCACTCCCAGAACACACATGGTAAGAAGATCCTCCCCACTGTTTGTCCAGGGGGTCTTCAGGATTTTCCCTCCCAAACTCTACTAAAGGTTTATCTTTCAACCGCGAAAACTAAACTGCCAAGTATTATAATCTGCACTCACAAGAATGTCTTTCCATGTGAACTATAGTCAACAACACATATCCATGTCAAACAAGACATACGGTAGTACAAATTTTGTTTCAGGAAAGTATGAACATGAAATTCCAACACAGACAAACCAAAGTTAAGCTGGTTCGGATTGGTATGTCAAGAAAACATGTCAAACACTTTTAGCCAAGTGGATCAAAGACTAGCTGCAATCAGATCAACTGCTGTAATAAAATAATTTCATTTCATCAAGGTTGTTGTGACAAAACGAACCCCAATGACCTTACTTCTGACCCAACCATTTTATGTCTACCTGCTGCATAACAACTGTCAAACATGTTTCCCAAAAACATTTATATAGAACCCATCCAATGACTTGCGCAACGAAAATAGTTCCCCTTACATTCCAGTTTGTGACTCGCTGTTCATAATGATAACCGTTAATACCCATGAGTCATTTCCACGATTCAAATGTGAGCAACTACCGAAGTGAAAGTAAAATACTGAGCTTCAGTTCCCTCTAGGCATAACCAACTAGAATGTGCGATCAATCACTAGATATGAATCTATGAGTATGATTTGAGCTCAGGATGGCTCTATATTTATAACTCGGTTATGCCACATATGATCCATCAATCAATGTGAAATAATTTCTGCATCCCACATTTCAACACTTCTCCCCGAGGAATGCAAATGTTAGTCTATCACAGGTCACCAAGGGCACCAGCGAGCAATTTCAAATCCAATGATATTTACAACGGGGTGTACCAAACTACAAGACTATTCCCTGACGCACACATAATTCTAGTAGTCTGTGCAATCATGGTCAACGTGGCTATTGAAAGAGTCTCACCACAGCTGTGTTTAAATATAAACCCAGACTAGTAGTAAATTGAGTAATCTACGTTGGTCAAAGTCCAAGGAACTATGACCTCAACAAACGGCTCTGTACAGTACATGTATTCAGCTGGGGATCAAAGTCATTTGCTTAGGTGGCAATTCCGTTTTTTAAATTTTAAAAGACTTTCAACTTCAACTCAAGAGTGTATATTTTTCTCAATCCACGAAGAGCAAAAAGCACATCACAAAGAAGAGGTGATAGCACACACTACTCGTATCTGGTGTAGATAACATATCAATAGAATTGTTTTGTTGAAATTTCTCTCTAAATGGAAGTGGTAGTTTATTGAGAACAATATGGATATCTTTAAGTTTTATTTTAAATTCTTTTTTCTACGAAATAATTTGAAAGCAATGTGCTCTTTTCTCAACCACAACCTCTGCACTATTCGATATTCACTGGTAATTTTTTATGCTAGCTAGACTGCAACACTGTAAATTTATTCTAGCTGTTTGTCTTAAATTTCCCCAAGGATTTCAGGGGAAGTAAAGTACAAATTTGCACACCTGTAATAGGCATATTAACTGGCAGTAAACTTAACTACAGATACAGAAAACCTAATTAGAAAAGCAAATGAAAATAGCATTAGGCTTGGATACACAAACAGGGTATGGAGATTGTTGATAAATCAAAGGCAAAAAAATATAACACTCTAGTGAAAAAATTAGGTCATTTCCTTTGATATTTTCATGGGAACTGTTCCTCTTTTCGGGGAAATAAAAATTCTGAATTCTATGACCCAAACGGGCAGTAACAGCAACTATTTATCTGGAATTTTCAGGGTCTCTCAACTGCTGACAGGGACAATAAAATGTCAGTGTACTGTATCATTTTCAACACCTGAAGTGCGAGAATTTGTGAAAATGAGTAGAATTTGTGTGGTATTATGGAGAAAAGTCCTGAGGGGCGACAGGGATAAAGCAGGGTTTTGTTTTCGCTTTGTCATGACCCCTCCCCTGTTGTTCACAAATCAACGTAAAATACAGGGGAGGGCAACTCGAGAGGAAGCCATTTTCCTGTTCCGTTGTTGTCTGAAAATTCGAGAAAATGCATAATTCACATCACCATTGACATCCTGTATGTCACCCATTAATTAAAAGGGTATGTCTGGAAAACTTTCTGTGGGACTTGAAAATATTTAAGCTAAATTTTTCGCCCCAAACAAGTGAAGCGTCGGTCTGTGTTGTATTTTACCGCCATCGCGATAGTCCACCTCAAAACCCAGACCGTAGCAAATCCTTTCGCGTTTTCACGCAAATCCCAGCTGCCTACCCAACGTGACACATTAAAATGAACCCCATAAATGGCAAAACTTGTCATTTCTGAAGGAAAAAGGAACCGTAAAAGAAACCAAAGAGCTATAATATTGACGTGTTTTGTGGCTTACATTCAGACTCAAACGAGTGTGTAGCAAAAAAATGGCGGCCGCTCCGTATAGTGCACGTTGCCTACCTGGCGTTGGGCACAGGTGCGGGCAATCCGAGCTAAAATGTGCACCACTCCGACTTATTTGTCCCCAAAACTGGCTCAGAATAATCGTAAAGGAACTCAATCTCACACATGGCACGACACATGAAGACAAATTATGCGTGCATAGCCTCTGGGAGAGATAATTTCGGTACAACAAAGGCGGACCACCGCCGCGCCACGTCCCGTCTCTTGTTCACGCCAAGCTCAAGCCTTACCTGCAGAAAAACCCGCCGCACAAATCGTCACCAAAATCACCGCGATTCTCTTCGGATCCATCTCTGGTTGATACAGCTGCTTCGTGAAAGATGTGTGGGTTATTCCTGGTGGGGATATGTCGCTCTGGTCGGGTGAATTTACCGTTAGGAGTGAAGAACAAGCACGGTTCACAGGCGCATCCTTCCGGGTCTGTTGCAGGGTGAAGATCCGGCGTCCCAGCCGCGCCACAACGAGGCTCCGCCAGTTCAAATCGGCGGCGGCGATGAGATCACTTCCGGTTTCGCCTTATTTGGTCAGGTGCCTCCTTATATGGTCATGAGCGCGCCAAAAGACAGAAATTCGACACGTGTGAGGAACAATCCGCTCCGCAAGGTGTAATTAGAGGACATAATAGAAAGGTAATTGAGAACAGCTACAAACCAGACAACTTGAAAGAGAAAATTCACGCCTTTGTACACAAATCGCAACACACAATGTGTTGCAGTTGACCTTGCAAGTCGGGGTAGGGAAGAACAATATGAGCAGACAACATTGACAGACATTTTTGCTCTAAACCCTACCACTTTTAATATGGCTTTGGATCTTTTTGTTGCAATGAATGATGATGTAACGAACATATGATTTCCTTGCATCTTAGATGCAATGCCAGTAAGATCGCAAGGATAAACGTAAAAGGATAAACAAAATGAGAACATTCATGAAGTTTGGTCTTGGCCCTAATGAATCGTATGTCTTTATTGCAACAAATATTACATGTATGATGACACTGGGGACGAGACAACAGACACTCAGTCATCTTTACGCAAGGTGTCCTACTTCATGAGTAATCTAGCATCCTTTGTGGCATCATACCTGTATTGATCATTTCCCGCCAAAATCGTTGAATCATTGGCGTGTGTGACTGACAACTTTCTGGTGCGATGACGTTTGATTTGCCCTGGAGACACTTACAAGAACCAAATGGACATGCTGAAATGTCATTAATTTTCAGGAAAATAAGCTTGGCCAATATTGCTTTCTTTTTTATCATATTATGTGCGATCGTAACTTACTTTTGTATGAAATATTAAACACGGGCCTCCATATATTTGTTATATAGAGCTAGCTGGCAGCTGTTCCACTAAAATATTGCGTATCGTTTTCTTTGTTGTTAGCACTACGATACGAGACAGTAAAGTGACGGTAAACTGAAGATTTTGTACGTTGAAATATCATAATCTGTCTATGAATTTTGAAAATCGAGAAAGTTGTGCTTTTGTAAGTATGCTTGGACATATCGTATTGGCAACAAATCATTTGACACGTTATGAGAAAGGAATCTATTGGAAGGCATTAAAGAAAATGAAAAAGAGAGCGGGCTTTTGCAAATGAATAGATAGCTTATAGAAAAGCCTGGTTTTATCATATGGTTTTATCTCTGTGCTATTTCTTAAGTTTTCTCTGTATACAACTGTCTGTGCAAAAGCCTGCGAACAATGGAGATAGACGAGCATGGAATATTGGCGGGAAGATAGCATCGGTTTACATCACCGGTTGGACAGGTAAAAATGGCGGGAAACGGTTCGTGTAGAGGTGACGTAATGCTACTAGCGCGTCCACACCTGTTTTATCCTCGGGCTAGTGTTTCATCATTCCTTCCGTACGACTTCTTTCTTTGTCTTTGTCTGACAAACTGTCGTTTGGAACCGCTGAGGAAATTGGACAATGTGCCAGCAGGGGCCATGAAACCGCAAGGCAAGCGCCGGAATTGTGGTGACACCTGGTTTAGCAGTCTCTACCAGACTGGTCGAATAGGGGGCTTTGGCCAAGTTAGGAATAAAAGCCTAGTTCTAGTAGGAGTTAATTTGCCAAAGACTCTGGCCGGCCTGGCGGAAACTGTACTCATCGGCCATCTAACTCCGAGTCTGGCGTGTTTTCTGTCTTTAATATTTAACCAATTTCTACTATTCCAGCGACCTGTGGAGCCTGGTAGAGGCTATAGACTATGGTTTTAGGACGTTCTAAAGAGTATAGCGAGATCTAAATAACTTTGCGTTCTGTGTGATTTTCGAGTGCAAAGCAGCACTGAGTCAGAAAGTTCGACCCACGCCGTAGTCTCAGTGCAATGATCCAAAAATAACCATGTCTACACGGCGACGTAATGCTTTGTAAGTTTGAATTGTAACGTTACATACCACAACTGTTTGCCAACTAAACATAACCGGATTCAAATTTAAAAAAAAAACTCTTTGTGTGGTCGGCTTTAACACGTTTGCGTCAATGGAAACCAAAAGAAGTAACGTTACAATGTATGACGAAATTTCGATTGGATAGAAACAGGAACTAATTTTCAGGTCATGTATATCGTAGTTTCATTTCAGGTAGTGGTAAACTTTCTTTTTTAGTTGGAAAGGAACGAAAAAGGTGTCTTCTAGCAAGAAACACCTGTTCCCCCTATACATTCCACTGTATTGGAGAACCTTAATAAATAGATAAATACCGGTGCCACGTATCCTCGTTTTTAACATCCTTTTTACGACTGTGCAAATTCCAACTGAAGTTTTACTGCATAGGGAATGGAAATCAGTTGTGAAACGTAAAGGCACTTAGACTAGTAAGTATAAAGGGACCCCGATAGATAGAAATTAGAATGATGAATAAACAGATGGACTGACACTAGTCTGACAGGCTATTTTTTAGCAATTCCATTGCAGACTTTGTCACGAACGTTAAAAAATACAATGCAGTTGTTAATGGTTTCACCAGGCAGACCATACTAGTCACGACTCACTGCGTCTATGGTAAAGAATTCCCTGTTCATCGTGACATCGTTGTTTTCAGTGATGAGTGAATAGCTTATTGCTTGAAACAGAAGCGCCGCCTTGCGAGCAAATGACAAATAACGATTTTATCCAGATAGACGCGCACACGCAAACTCGAACACCTCTTATGATTCCATGGTGCTTACAGGAGAGTTCGTCAATCACCCAAAATGCTACCAAAATGGCAGATCATATAAAAATTTGTGCAATAGTAAATTATATGGGCACTGAATTAAGGGCCAATATGGCTTTTGGATTTACCATGGAAAGACGACTCAAGATCATAGATATGGTCCCCTTTTCACTCATTCAGATGGGTTAACACAAATATTTTGCTAGGCAATTATTCTCAATCGTGTTTAAGTCAGTATTAAATATCGATTCGGTGCTTTCGTGATATGTTCTGGAATTTTTTACAACAGGTGCATAGTGTCCCGCGCAGGGACTTGTGGGATAGCCGGCTCCCAACATGGCGCTGCAGTGTCAGCAGAACAGTTACCTCACGGAAGTAAGGCTTTTTCTGACCAAATCTGGGGAAACTGGTCCGAAATATGGGTTTGATAACTGGATATAGACATCTTCTTTTGATGTCTGTGAGAAATGAATTTCTGATTGACCCGTAACTGCGCTGGGAACTGATATTTTATGGCCTGGAAGGGGGCGTTTCACATGTGAACATCACAAATGTTTTGCCAAATAGTTCCAAAATCGATATTTAGCGATCAAAGTACGATATTCATTACATATTACTTTATCTGCATTACGTCATCGAATTAGTATTATCTCAAAGGAAGGACATGTCCTCAGAATGCCATAAGTCTTGTTAAGTGCATTTGTCAAGGAAAATCCAGAGGGGGATATGCAGTCCACATACCCCTATTGCCAGTATTGGTATTACTAGTGATTGATTCCCTAGCCCTAGGAGGTTCTAAACTTAAGCAACAACAGTTATACATTTTATAATAACAGTTGTCCTTTTCTTTTTTTACTTGCAGTTTTCCAGCAAAGTTGTGTCATGTAACCCAGGCCAGCTGGTTATTTCCAAGAAAAAGAAACAACCAGGCTATGAAGTTATCTTGGAAGATACCATTCTGTTCCCTGAGGGGGGTGGGCAGCCAGATGACAGAGGAAAGGTACTGTAGATCTTGGAACTTTCACAGTGTTTTTGTTTTCATTATTTTCACGTTGATCCCTCCAGCGCTAATACATGACACTATGAACACGTCTCTTTTGTATCAAGACTCACTGTGCTGCATTGTTTCAACTGCGTAATCAAAAGAATAGGAAAACCTTTTCCCTCATAGCATGAAATAGTACTGCATGTTACCCTAAACATTAGACGTTTGAAGAGTTGAAACATTTTCACATTTCATAATCAAGTTCATAATCAAGCAATCAATCCGTCAGTGCAAAGGAAAGGAAAACAGTCTTCAATCTGACATCATTTTGTATTTATATAGTTCTAATATTATGGCTTTATTTTCATAGGTAATTGTGATAAGTCTGAAGCACTTGTTGTTTACTAGTAAGCTGCAAGATTTCCAGATTGCGATGAAGAAATTTTGTATTGAAAGCTTCTTCTTTTCTGCTTCTACATCTAGATCAATGACGTAGATGTCATCAGAGTAACACGGAAACAGAACCAAGCTGTCCACTTTGTAGAGACCCCTCTGGAGGTGGGGTCAGAGGTCAAGATGGAAGTCGACTGGACAAGGAGATTCGATCACATGCAACAACACTCAGGTAAGTCATTGTTGTTTTAGCAACATTTGTGGTTTGTACTACCAAATTATACATGGCTACAACTTGAAGGAGTTGGGTGTCTAATACAGAATATATACTGTTAAAGTGAATATATGTAAAAGATATTAGCAACAGATTTATTTTATTTTCAGGTCAGCACTTGATTACTGCCATTGCAGAGGCAAAATTTGGGTACAAGACAACATCATGGTAAGAGTTTTCCAACTTCTTTAGACTTTGCAGTCACAGTTTTGCTTGAAATACATAAGAAAATGCACTAAAGGCACGTCTTTGCAATTATTTGCAATGAAAAGAAAATACTTGATATACATTTTTGACATACTTGATTGCAGGGACCTAGGCAGTAAAGTTTCCTCCATAGAGATGGACACTCCCACCATAACCTTGGAGCAGTTATCAGAGCTGGAGAGGGAAGTGAACGAGTGCATCAGGAGGCAGATCCCCATGACACCTCGGCTGTTAGAACCCGGGTCTCCTGAGCTGGAACAGGTTTAGTAAAGGCTACACCCACCTAGCTGGGTCACTGGTCCAGAATGCTGTATTCCATTAACAACTGCCCCCCCAAGAAAACTCAAGTTTATCGCAAAAAAAAAAAGAAGCAAAAGATGTGACATTAGTGCACATTGCACAAACATCTTTATTCATGAGGATTGTGGAGAATACATTACAATATGCAAGGAAAGGTGAATGATTTTATCATAGCCAGTACATTTAAACTTTTGAACCTTTTTTTCGTTTTCTAGTAGTGTGGTTTTGAAATTGGCGACATAGCAGACATAAATTTTGTTTGTTTGCTAGGTGCGGTCCAGAGGCTTGCCTGATGACCACATAGGTCCGGTCCGAGTTGTTGAGATTGAGGGCATTGATCACAACACCTGCTGTGGAACCCATGTGTCCAACCTGGCTCATCTACAGGTGAGACAACACTCAACACCTGTGTTTCTTAATCTCCAAGCAGGTCCTATTGTAGCATAAGATAGTATAAAAAGCTGGCAAAGGAGTGTACCCGGCCTAGGAGTGTGCATTGGCTACCAAACACTCCTAGTCCGACAAAACTATGAAAGAATTATTTCTTTGCTTGCTTCTTTGCATACCTGATAAACCGCCTCATGGCGTAAAACACCAGGTATGTCCAGACTGATTT
The DNA here is from genome assembly GCF_000003815.2 of Branchiostoma floridae. Lineage (NCBI taxonomy): Eukaryota > Metazoa > Chordata > Leptocardii > Amphioxiformes > Branchiostomatidae > Branchiostoma > Branchiostoma floridae. The sequence goes on along the minus strand of NC_049994.1, from coordinate 10,977,095 downwards.
ATTTCATCAACCAGTAAGGACTCCTAGTCCTTAACGTGCTTGAGGCTTGGCTCTCCTGAAACACCAGACCTCCATTTAACATCCTGTCCAAGGGATGGCATAGCCTCTCCTATTAGGTCTCAAGATTGGTGACATGGCAGGATTGGGATTCGAAACCATCCAGACCTTCCAGTCTTGAGCTAAAAATGCTGCCGATTATGCTTAGCCTTTATCATAATGAATAATTTTATGATATCTACATGTTTGTGTTTATTTTATATTTGTTTATTCATTTTGTCTCCAGGCAATCAAGCTATTATCATTGGAGAAAGGGAAGAAAGGAAAGACCAATGTGATGTTTGTGGCTGGGAACAGGGTGTTGGACTTTGTAGGGAGGGCGTACGACAGGGAGAAGGGCCTGACTGGCATTCTCAAGTAAGTTCAATGACTTTGGTGTTTTATAGAATTACCATCTTCAAAATATCAAAAACCATCTCATTTTCTTTGGTATGCCATCTTATTAGAAAACAAACACATTATTTTTCCAAGTATCCTTTTTTAATTTGTGTTTTTGATTGATGATAATAGAAAAATGCTCATGCAATACTTGCTTACTAAGTGCAATATGTTCTTTACTCCCTCTGAAACTAGGTGTCCCCCAGAAGAACATGTGGAGATGGCAGACAAGCTACAAAAATCCTTAAGGATATCAAACAAGGTCTGTTACATTTCAAGACGTACATTTTAAATCTTGAAGTAGTTGTGAGATTACAATACCATTGACCTGAAATATTCTGGTTTATCATAATATGTTGTATTGTAGCATCCATTAGAATGCAGGCTTGAGTGAAAGTAAAATATCATCATCTATTTGTTTGTTTGTTTGTTTGTTTGTTTCCTTGTCAGACATGTACAGGGCTACTCAGGGATGTTGCTGTACTGGAAGCACAGAGATACAAGAGTCAGCCAAACAGGGACCCAGTCTTCTGTCTACATAGGTAAGGCAAAACAAAGTCCAGATGTTGGTCTTGTATACACTGTTGTGCATTTCTAAATGCTGAGATTGGTAACCTTGTGCTATGGCACACTTAATACAGTGACTGTCATAATACAGTACTTCTTGAATTGATTCTGCCATAGAGGCTTTGCCAAAGGGTAAAGTCGATGTCCATAGAAATGGGAAGAATAAAGTGACAGGTTATTGCTGTGAAATTTAGTCCAGCATTAACCAGATGAATTTCTACCCGGCCCTTAGTAAAGTGGCATTGGGATGCTATGGTTTCCTTGGATTGCATACAGATAGTTCAGTTCCTGCAATGTTTGATGCAACTTTTGTTTTCCATCCCTTATCTAGGAAGGAGGGAGACAGTGAGTTCATGAACATCATTGCTAATGAGGTTGGAAATGAGGTAACCGTGCTCCATATGATACTGGATATGGACTGTAAAAGTTTCGTTGTGTGGGAATAATGAATAATGGCTTTTGAGTGATTTCATCGTAAAACTGAAAATTCTGACTCTGTATTTCTTTCTCAATGTTTAAAAGTTTTAGTTTAAAATGTGCTATTCCGTAACTGAATGTGAAAATGACATTATAGGAAAGATAAGATGATATTTCATGTTGTTTCTTGTTGTTCTAGTCAATCAGTGCTTACTGTTGTGACCTTTCACCTTACCCAGAATGCCCTGGTGCTGTTGTCAGTTGGAGATGAGAAAGGGGCGGGGACGTTCCTTCTGTCTGGACCAGCTGATGTTGTGGAGGCTGTAGGACCAAAGTAAGTCCACCAAAACTTAATTACGATATGAAGGAAGAACAAGAACTTCAAATAAAGAAGTACACAGAAATAGTTCTCTGCATGTACGATGTGTTTTGTTGTATACAAATGTACGTCGATGAAGGTTAGACATCCAGGTAATAAGGTACGCCATAAAGCAGTAACTCAAGCCACTGGATATGATTTTGGAGCTTGTAGTTGTTTAATGTTAAACCTGGATTGGTCTGTTTTGTCTCTTGTAGTTAAAATCAGCACATGTTGATTATTGTGTTGTGAAAGTCTATCCATTGAAAAAAACCTCTATATTATAAGTCAATAGAATAATTCTTTAATCAGTGACTCTTGAAAACAGGTAAAACACATACCTCAAAATTTTCAGTATCTGCTCAGTACACCTTGATCACGGAATGGCTAATATTATAAGCTTGCTTGCAATCACAATGAATCATCTGATGTGTTTTTTGCCACAATAAAAGGACGGGGGCTTATAAAAGTTTTCCTGTCTTTTATGCATCCAGAGCATCACTGAAATTACTCTTGATGATGCAATTATGTCTTTTTTAACTTCAGAGTTGCCGAGGTGTTGGAAGGAAAAGGAGCAGCTAAAAGAGGGAGGTTCCAAGGAAAAGCCACCAAGCTGGCCAACCTTAAGCTGGCAGAGGAGGTCTTAAGAGAACACTTTAAGACTCAAGAAGCAGCCTAAAGAAAAAGCATGAACAACTCACGGCGGCAAAGATAAACACTCTAAATACATGTTTGATAAGAGTCGACATTTTGAGAGATACAGGTGCCTTGAATTTTCTGAGCATTTCTACTGAATGTATATAAAAATAATTGTGTGCTTTTTAGACCATGAATGGTCTTCTATGCCCTAGCACAATAATACCAAACTGTGCACTTGAGTTTCATTTGGTAAGCTCTGTTGGGACATAGATATGGTATTACTTTGTGGAATAGTTGTAACAGAGCTAGTTTTAACATGTTGCATGTAATGGGACCATCTAAAAAGATAACTACAGTAACTGATGTATGTGTGTGTTTGTGATGAGAAATCATGGCTATTGATGAACTGTTGTCAGGAATGTTTAGATCAATCCCATTTTGTTTAGGGAGACATAGCCTTTAATAGCTAGTGATAAAAGAAAATTACATGTATGTGTCATAAATCAAATCTTTAAGTCATTAAAACGTTTTCAATATGACATTTGTTACAACTCCCAGTATGCACATGTCTGAAGTTAGAATCTGATTAAGAAATAACAGTAGCCAAGAAGTGGAGCGACACTTGTTTATTCCATTTGTCACACATTACTACACTAGTCATCTGAAGTTTGAGAAGACACTGGTATATTTATGATATGCCTCAAAACTTTTATAGTCCTGAATCAATACTATAGTCATGGAAAACTGTGACCGAAGCATAGCTTAACTGTGAGAGGCAAAACTCTATTTTAGTGGACTGCAGTTTTTGTGTTTGCAAACAAGAGGCTAACATTTTGCAGGATGCCAGCTAACAGAGGAAAAACAAGGACAAACTCCTTTATCTGCCATAGATTATTCCACCCAGGAAAAATAAACAATATGGATCTCCAAAATCATTAAACCTTGAATTGGTACCAAATTACGTGTCTGTATTCCACCTCCCCTTTCTATGCAAAAATGACATTGACAACAACAAAAGTAGCTTACATTATGCAAATTACTAGGTCAAAGCTTTGTCCCCTTCTTCCAAAGAGTTCTTACAAAAATTGAATCAATTACGTTTATTCATAACTTACATGTTCACCCGTTTTGCATATACTCGTAGGATATAGGAGATTTCTTTTCCACAACCAGTAGGTACTTACTTGGGTTATGTTTCGATGTCTCCCAGAAACCTATAGATATAATAAATGATAATAAATGTGCAATTCCAAAAAATAACTGCTAGGGGTCCTAAAATGAACCAATATTTCCCTTATCCGAAATATACATCTTTTCTACATCAAAACGATATCTTCTCCTTTAACAACTGCAGGTGCATATCCCTGCAGTACAAAGAAAATGCTAATTGCCCGACTCCTTAATTCAAGTAGCTGTACCCAATTTCAGACCACCTAACTCATAAATCCCAGCATGCAAGACTGTCAAGACATCTACAAAAATTTAAGATATCCTTTGAACTGTCACCCTTTTGGACTCAAAACTCATTTTTAGGCACCTTGTGCAAAATCACTGATTGTTCCCATTTTGCCTCCAATCAAAGTGTACTTTTTTGTCAGGCTTCGCCAAAGGAGTTGTGGCACGAAGAACATTGATGGTCTGAGAGCCTGCTTTCCTCCAGTTTAAGCGAGCGTTTTCTCTCGACCTCGTGTTCTTCAGAGTATCCAAGACGCGGGGGCTCTGCCCCATGGCGTAGGAGAGACCTGACATGCCAACCGTGCTGTGTCTTCTCCAGTCAAGATGTTCACTCGTACCCGATGCCTCCTCCTAAGCAAAGGAAAAACAAATGATAATTACTACCTTGTTTATGAAGCAAACATAGATTAGTAAACTTGGAAAGTGTTAACTTTCATGTGATGAAACCTCCACTGTAATAAGTAATTGAAGTAGTAGTTTTAGAACACATCACTACACTGTGAGGCTTATTATTATAATCATCATCATAACCATCATGTTTAGGAAGCATTTTTGGCAACTCCTCAGGGGTGGAGCCTGTGTAGCATTGCAAGAATTCTGAAAAGTCTGTAGACTCTAGGGAATAGAATTCTTGGTAACTGAACTACATGGCAATGTGTTTAGTCAAAGTAGGAAGAAGTTAATTGCTATTTTTTTTCCATTTGGGAGAAAGAATCTTGACATTGTCATAGTTGTTCATTTATCTCTGAGATAAGTTTTGATTCCTTAGATTCTTATCACCTATCACTAAGCTGAAATTTGACAAAGTTTACCCTTGCTGGTTCCTGATTTCCTTTCTCTTGTATCACAGCCATGGTCACGACCTTACGGAACACGGACCCCTTCCTGGCAGATCTCACAAGCTTCTTTGCGTTCCCTCCCGATTCTTCTTCCTCTGAGCCATTGGACAGGGACCGTTGGTGCTTGTCTGTCGATTTAAGCTTCATCCTCTCTCTTAGGTGTTGCCACTTGTTCTTACCCTTTTCTTGGCCTAAGAAGAACACAAGAACATATCAAGAATTAAGGAAAGATAACAGAGAGGCCTTGCTATTAACGAAAAAGAAACAAAATTACATTTTTTTTTCTCACGATTAGCCTTTTCTTTCTAAGAGTTCTCAACAACCAATGTCAGCAATGTGCCATATTTTTGTGTCTGAAACAGTGGGGAGTCTCAACTCTTAATGCTAGCTGTTTAAAGAAGGTACTAAGTAATTCTTTTAGACATAACCTAAGACATTTAACATTAGAGTATTTTACTCTTGAAGAATAAATGTTTTATTGTTGATCACAGCTCACAAGAGAAGGGTGTACCTTGAGACCCCTCTGCTGTCGGGCTCTTGACCAATCCCAGGCTTACAAGGGACAGGTCAGACGAGCTCAGTCTCGATCCTCGTCTTGCAGATTTCACCGTCTCCACTTCTTTCCCAGCATTCCCCAACTCGTGTAGCTGCTCTGTGCTGTTTGTAGGAGAGGATAGCTTGCGGCTTTTGTCTGATGTTTTGAAGCTGTGTTTCTTCATTTTATGCTTTAGACTTTTCCACCCCTTCTTGGCCTTTTCTCCGTCATGAAGGCTGGTTTCTTCACCTTAGAGAAAAAAAATAGATAAATAATTGAAGATCCTTTCTTCATTACATTCTTTTTATTTCACCAGTACAAGTTACACTGCATAAAGACCACCTGGCTATTGGTGCCACTTCTTAATCGGTGGTCCCTTTAATTTGCTCCACAGACAAGCATGTAAGAATCCTGTCTATAGTGACAGACTCTCTATTGTGATCATTTTCTTCAAGTCTCTTGTTCGTTGATAACCTTGCTATATGCCTAATGTCACATAGGGTAACAAGTTTCCCAATGCTTTTTCAGTAGCAGGGCATATTGACAGCAAAGGGTTGCTAGCCCTTCTCCTTTATCGTGCTTGATGTACTTACTTACACTTCTTTAATAGAACAGGGAAACCCATTTTACGTCCCTTCCAAAAAATAAGTGCAGCCCCCAACCGAGATGCCCTTCCCAGGAAATGATTTGACTATAGTACTACAGTGATAGCTCACCTGAGACAAATGTACCTTCTGACTCACCTGCGGCACCCGGTAGGTCTTTGTTGGACTTGCTCATCTCATCTATAAAGATGTCACTCTCACATGACAGGCTCCTTGGTAATCCAACGCTCTCCAGAGACAGCTCAGACCCGTGTCCGCTGTCCCTGCTTGTGATAGAGAGTTTGGAGTTCCTGCTGAAACCGTCAGTGGGGGAGACTGACACTGTGCCTATCTGTATCCATTCAGCGACATTGGGGAGCTGCAAAATACAAGACCAAAGCGTGTCCAGATCAGTAAATACAAATTCTGCTGCAGGACCAAGGAAAACTGCTGGGTTGAGTTTTCTTGCACTCAACCATTCCAAGTTCTTTTTACTTCCAAACAACTTCTGTATGCTACCTTCCTTCCTTTTATACCAACATCTGCTTGAAGACTAACCAGCTAAGGCTAACATCACATTTCCAAACCGGGGCCCGGCCAGGCTGTTTGTGGAATTGAAAATAGAAATGTATACGTAAAAAAATATACACAAATAATGCCCACGACTATTCTTTTTACGTCTTGTGTAGTTTGGTGTCTTTTATATCATACTTTTCGTTGCCAAAAGCAATTTCCCGGTTTGGAAATGTGACGTTAGCCTATGACCAAAGACTATGCAAACATTGTGATTTAGATAGAATAAAGGACGAACGCCATTTTGTAGTAGAGTGTAGATTGTATACCGTAGAGAGAAATGAACTGTATAAGGTTATACAAATTTTAGAATAATTTCCTTATATCATACACCTACGTGCTGGGAAAAACATCTTCTGTAGAAGAGAAGTTGAATTTATCCAGGAATAGTCACATTTTGTATCTGTGAACTGTATCTTTTCAACATGTCTTGTTGTGACATGTACTTAGCCCAGTGTGGCAAAAATGTGCAATAAAGGTCTTCATTCATTCATTAAAAGTCTTACCGTTCCTGGCTCAAAGAACATCTCCCTCCGCAAGTCGTCAGGCACCTCTGTCGGCTCCATCTCACTCACCGCCGACTCCAGCTGTAGCGTGATCTCCCGGTGGAGGGCGATGACCTCCTGGTCGCTGCCGAAGCGCACGAGACTCTCGCTGAAGTCGCACAGCGGTTTGAGGTGGCTGTTCTCCGTACTGTGCTTGCTTTTCTCGTCTTGAAACCTGATACACATGTCTCTGGCAAATTTGTCCACCTGAGGAGATCGATCGAGAAACACGCCACAATTTATTTTTCTACTTTTCTTACAATTTCTTACAATTTTCTTACAAGTGTGGACGGTGGAGCCATCTCTGTGTAACGTTTGCTGTTACGTATATAAAGTGAAAGGTCGTCGGCCTAATTTCGTTTCATTTTACATTTCATTTTAATCTACTCTATTTTATCTACACTTATTCAATAAGGACCGGGTAAAATCACAATGACCTTTCCTAAAAAAACATGAATACAAATATATCGTTAACACGATTAACGTTACATTGTACATGAACATTTCACCCACCACACAAACAGAGTATTAACTTGAAAAGTTGATATCTCTTGAGTCGTGGTCGATTCTTTGTTAGCGTTTGCAGTGTCCTTTTGTTGTAAATCATCCTTATCTCAAAAATTATTTCATGGAGATCTAGATAACGGATAGATCACCCACCTGATTCAGCAGGTCCAGTTCACGTTGCCTGAGCACATCTATGATCGAGTCCAGGATCCTGTCAGACTGCATCTGGATCTGTGTGTTCACCTCCAGGAGACTCATCTCAAGGTCTTCTTCCATCTGAAAAAAAAGCATGTTCCGCATGATTCTTTATTGGAAAATAAAGGTTTAAGTCAACCAAAAAGTTGTAAATTTATTCACCTGGCCTAGGTTTTGGTGATTGCTCAGTCCCTAGGGCCTAGTTGTGCAATTATTCATTTCGCACGGTGGCGTTGCAGCGAGGCTGCACGTACGAATGTAACTGAGGCCTTCATCTTTCTTGGACTTAGCAACCAGATATAGCTATCAACTGAACTGTTACTCTTTTAACGATTACTTTTGTTTACAAACCTCGATAATGACGAGTGCGTACAAAACCCAGACAAGTGATTGGAATGGTTGCCGGACTTATATAAGGTAGTGTTTAATGTGTGGTTAGAGGTTATTCTGAAGAAGGCTGTCGTTTGTGTGCCCCGGGCCCCCTAGCGATTTCGTTATTCTCTTCGCCAAGAAGAGTATGAGATTGCTTGACTTGGGTCTGTATGTAGGTCAACAGCATATAACTCGAGAAATTGTGGATGGAACTTTGTGATTTTTGGTAGGTGTGTAGCAGTTGTCGAAAGGAATGCCAAGTTTGAAAACGGTTTACCTGGCGTTTTCCTACGGTACTGCAGCGAGCTTGGTATGTTTTTTGCGGTTTGTTTTTGGCAGCATAAGTCAAAATCTAGCTGGGCGATTTTCACGAAACTTGGTAGGTGTGTAGCGGTTTTAGAGAGGAAGGTCAAGTGCGAAAATGGTTTACCTGGCTCTTACCTATGGTGCTGTAGCGGGATTTGTATGTAAGTGCGTTTGTCTGTAAGCAAGATAACTCGAGAACCCTTGAATGGATCCTGATTATATTTGTTAGGTGGATTGGGGTTAGGAAAACGAAGGTCAAGTTCGATAATGGGCACCCTAGTGGCTGCCTAAGGTACTGCAGCAAAACTTTTAATTTTGGCACTTCGTGTTCTGGACATGCTGTGGTCATGATTTTTGAGTGGTAGATAGCCCTTGAAACAGAGAGTAAGTGCTGTGAGTTTGGACCCCCTAGCGGCTTTTTGGGAACTGCAGGCACCGATTTCCGTTCAAACTTTGGACGAGGATAACTTGAGAACGTGTAAACAGATCATCAGGATTTTCGGTATGTAGATAGAATGAGTGATGACTTATACAATGTAATACTAATTATGCAAATCAGTAGCTTATTTGCATAATTAATGAGGAAAGTTCATAAATCCATGCCAACAGCATATAACTCAAGAAGCTGTGTATGGATTTTCATGATATTTAGTATTTAAGTAGCGGCTGCGAAAAGGAAGGTTGTGTTCGAAAATAGTTGACGTAGCATTTTCCGTTAGGACGGTAGCGGCCCGAGTGTGTGCGTCCTTTTGTTTGTGGAATGCATAACTCGAGAAGCCTTGAAAAAATCCTGATGATATTTGGTAGGTGGGTAGGGGTCAGGAAAACGAAGATAAATTATGATAGTGGGCCCCCTAGCGGCTTCCTAAGGTACTGCAGCAAAACTTATTAACAGAAATAAACTGTGCTCTATATATCTCATTTTGACCTATATCTATGGACACAGCTGTTATACAGATGGTTTGCTGGAGGACGCCCTTACACTGGGGACAAAGTCTAAATTGACAAGCATGAAATTCTGATTGACCAGGGATGCTACCAGGTCATCTGTCAGGTCACAGTCTGGTTTTGGTAATGTTTGTGTGTTTGTGAGGAACAATAAGACCTTAAAGTCTTAAATAAAGGCATGATTATTTGGCGAAGAGATGGGTTCGTTGAACTCTAGTTTTTGTTCTGATATAGTTCTTCTAAGGACACAAACCTGCCATCTCCCCTGTCGCCATTGGTCCAACCAGATCTCCATGACCTCCCTGAACCCGGTGGCGACCTCCTCCATCTCGCACGTGTCGTGGTGGATGTGGATAGTTCCGGCACAGCGGGAACACGTCACCACGTTACAGTCTTCACAGTAGAAATCCTCTGGCAAACAGAACAAAATCCGGAACAATGGGTAAACAGAAGAATTAACAAGCTATCAGCCACCAAAAAATCAAGACCATAGCACGTCCAGGTACGACTAAGAGCATATCACGTACAAAAAAACAGCATACTGCTGCAGTACCAAGGCCACACACCAGGGAGCCCAAACTTGACCATGACCTTGGGGTCTTCTCAATACCTACCTACGGACCAAATATCATCGAGCTATAGTGACCACAAAAATCCAGAAACACAAAAAGACAAACAGATGGACAGACAGACAAACCCAAAACTATCAGTTTTCATGGATATACATGTGATAAAAAGGGTCGTAATATCATGACTAAAGGGAATTCATAGATAAGGAAATCTGAAATGATCTAGAACAACGTTGGCCTCTTTTGGAAGTCCCAAGCGACAACGTTACTATCTTCACGGTAGAAATCCTCTGTCAAACAGAACAAAATCCATAACAAAAGGTGTACCAAAAATAAAAAAGGGACGTAAAAATGTGGAAAAAGGGAAACAAATGAGATCTAAAATGATCCCAGACAACGCTGGCTTCAATAAAACAAGATTGAATATCCAAAAGTTATCGCCGAAAAATCTGAACTTTTTAACACACTTACCTGGTTTGTTGTGCCGTCCGCAGACGATAGGTGGCGCTTTATGCATCTCTAACAGGTGGTTGGGTGAACAGAGGGAGCACATGTACTCGTCACACTCAATACACCTACAATAACATTTGGTTATAATAACAATTTTAGCGTTATTGGTTTCACTGGTAAACTGAGGCTGTTTACAGCATGTTAAGATATATTTGTAGTGATTCTCTTGGAAATCAGTTTTATCAACATTGTAGGGACTACCCTGAAAGATTAATAAATAAAAAAATTCAAATCGGGTAGTTTTTCAGGGTTTGAAAAGTCAAGCATACAAGTACTGCAAACCACATTGTATACACTGAATATAACGGTTATAGAACGATTCAGATTGAGATAATTTGTTAATTTTAAATCAGACTTAATAAAATGATGCAGCAACATAACTTGTAAGGTTCATATTGTCATTCTGATGAGCGCTAATCAATACTGTACTAGCATCTCCTTTAACTTTTTGTTGTAAATTCACATCTCTGTTTGCAAAGAAATTAATCATAACTTTAACTCAACTTCTGGAATATCTGTGACATAGCAAATCTATGCAAATCATAGCAAACCTCTTCGTTGCTGGTACGAAGCACTTTCTGTGGTCTTGCACCTGTTTCGCGCGTTGGGGACAGTAGTGCCGAAGGTAGATGTTGTTCGTGAACTCGGCGATCTTCGGGCTCTGACTCCCGATTCGGAACAGGAACCCGCGAGCCCTGTGCTGCAAACCGGGAATCCCCTCCGGGGGTAGGGGGGTGACCTCCTTACATACGGGACATTTGACCTGTTCTTCTTCTGTGTTGTATCCTGGGGCGATAACAAATTGCAATTGTTGGTATCATTATGTTTTCCAACAGAAAACACATCAAATTCAAATGATAGTCATAGGAACGAAACAACGATCCGCGCTAGTCACACAGTTCCAAACCGGGGCCAGGCCGGCCAGCTTTCGGGAACAAAAAGTATGATATAAAAGATACCAAACTACACAAGACGCAAGGAGAATAGTCGTGGGCATTATTTGTGTAGATTTTTTACCTATACATTTCTATTTTGACGTACCTATGATGCAGTCCTGACAGAAGACGTGCCAGCAGCACAGGATTCTGGGATTGTTGACGGGATCTCCACACAGACGGCACCGGGCGAACCTAAACTCGCCGTAATCCATGGGGTCTTCAGGCTGAGGGTGACTGTAGCCAGACCTGTGTGTCAATGTCAAACATGTCAGAGGCGGGATAAAGGAATTTTCTTTTTACACAACCAGTTAATTGTGAACATAATCCCAAACGTTGCTGAGTTTGTACACACACACCACAACCCCTCAGAATAAAACATGAGTTGCATTTCACTACGCATCGCTACGTGGTCACAGGTGGAGGTCAAAGCGTAGCGTCATTCTTACAGCTCAAAATAGCGGGAATCAACCAAGTTTTTATGCTGTTGTACTTCTGGAGAATCGGTTCTGTAGTCGTGGTCATGAAAGGGAACGCAATGTTCGTGAGATCTAGAAGGCGTCACTGACAAATGCTTGTGCAGATTGGGCTAGATACGGTAGTACAGCTGGTGCACGCCGAGCTTTTTCTGTATCAGCTTTGTCTGTTCCGGTGTCCACTTGACGAATGATGAAAATTTCCTTTTCTTTCGATGATCAAATTCACCTTTGATTACTTGTGTGATAAGTTGCATCCCATCCACTTAAAGTGAATCCTATCCACTTGCGCGTTCACACTGCCGAATCGCACGAATCGGGACTCCCCACAGCGCAGTTCTATCCACTTCCCCCAGTTCTATCCACCTCCCTGAGGTGGATCGCGAAGGATTCATTTCAACGAAATCCAAGTGATTTGGGAGCGTTCACACTGTAGAAACTTATTCGAATCGGGTCGTTTTATTCGGATAACACGTTTTATTCGAATCGTTTTTCTGAGTGCGGAAGGTGTCAAAGCCAACACTGCTAACCACTACGCCAAAAGGCCGGGCCATTTTGGGATGGTCAGTTTGGCGGGCGGCGCTTGACCCCACTGTTACGCTTCTGTCCCTCTTCTTTTAAAGATTCACCCTCAAATCTCCGAGCTCAATATCTCTGTGTAGCACACATTTTATAGCCTGTTACTCACAGGGTCGGTATGGGAAATTATGTGAGAAGCGAGTATAAATCGTTTCTTGGTTCACGGGCCTTGAACCCCTCTGGTACAAACAGTGACTCATTCTACCTGACTTCAAATTAACGTAGAGTGGACTCTACTTATAATGTAGAGTGAGATCATTCATGAAGCGATCGACATCTTTTGACTTCAAATTCATGCTTCAAGATTGACAGAAAATCAAAACATAACCTTCTTTTCAGGAAAAAAAAGAAACTGAAACCGACGCCGCTCATCGTGTTAAAAACTAGGCATGTTGCCCCCTTACGATTCCCAATATCCCTGTCACATTGTCGACGATCGTCGGGCGTACTTCGCGATCGCTGGAAGGTCGGCCTATTTCAAAATCGACAGAGGGTCGCGCGTATTTTTCGGCTGAAAAAGGCTGCCCCTGTCATATTGAGCGAGGCTGAAAGCTCTGCGACCTCAAAGATCACCGGCAACAAGTTTCAGTGCAAGGCGAGCATCGGACGACTTCTGAAAATCGCCGACGATCACTCATGAAAAATTGCGCGCTGACAAAGAAAACACCTGACGTATTACTGCCGAAAATGTCATTTAGAGCTCGCAGACTCAATCGATCAATTTTCGCGCAATGTGACAGGGGAATTAGCGCTCGGTATGCGCATTGGGTTTCGTCCGTGAAAAGTGAAAGTGCTCCAGTTTTAGCGGCATGACGTCAATGAGCAATTTATCTATACTATTTTACTGGTCATGATAGAGAAGACAGGCGCTATGTACAGTATTTTCAGGTTCACTGTAAAAAATTTACACTAGCTCATTTCGACAACTACAATTGAAAAATAAACTATAAGGATGAACCTCCCGTCCTAATTACAGCAACCCTTTCCGTATCGTGCCAATCGGGTGGGCGACACAGTCGCCAGTACAGGCCCCCTCTCACTTGACGTGCGGCACGCTTGCGGCATTGCTGCGTTCGTTCACTGCGGCACTGTTTTGTTATTTTCTCCGATTTGTTATAATTCGAGATATTGCGCAATACGTAAAAGTGTGACATAGAAGACCACCAAATACACAACAAGTAGGAAATTCGTTCTTTATCTCTGAAATTCGTTGAGCATCTTCCGAACGCAGCAATGCCGCAAGCGTGCCGCACGTCAAGTGAGAGGGGGCCTTACTCGTTCTCTCGGTCCAGTGCACAAGACTACCCACACCACAAAGGCCGTCGGACGGATTTCATGAAAAGAGCCCTTGCTGGTTGATATTGAGAATAAAACAGGCGCTTAGGACACAGTCTGCAACAGAGCTATGATTTAACCTCCTCATCGTGTGTTAACAAGTCTCAGGTATACAAACTGACAAAAGCGCAGCCACACATAAACAAATTCGGGCTACCACAGGTGCGCTTTCACGGACGGTTTCTCAAGTGACTGTGACTGTGTGAGCAAGTCATCATAAGATAAGTATCCCCTCACGAGCGAGCCGGTAAAAATCTCGACCACTTCTATTTCCGCGAGCCAACCTCTGCTTGGAGAATAGAGCGTACGTGCGAAAATATGCGCACAGGCCATCAGGAAACCAGCTAGGGACCCAAACCCTAAACAATGGCTGTCATGGCTGATGATTGATGGGACTGGACATAAGGTGTTTTCTCGTTACAAGAATTTTAAAAAATGGGAAGGTTTCGAAGTGAAATTAAAATGATGAAAGAACGTAACCAAACCTTACCTTCCAGTACAAATGCTCCTCAAGATCTTTCTGACTGCCCTTCCCTTCCAAGAAGGCATCTGCTGGCGACCTTGCCCGCAGGGATGTCACATCCCGACCGACTACTTCAGGACTGACCTAAATGTCGTCTGCGACTTGCAATAGTTTACCGTATGTACTCGTTTCTGATAGTTTCTACTAGGCCGATTCGAATCCGGAAAAAAATCAGAGTTATTCTCGTGACAGGAGGTCGTCCAAATCTTGACCAAAGCTTCACAACCACAAAGTTCCAATGTTGTTGTTGGCTCTGCGTCCCTAACCTTGTTGCTGCCGATGTCTCACTCGAGCCTCTTTCCTCTTTTTCGTCGCTCCCGCCAAAATGCCCACCAAAGCAAAACTAAAAGTCTACCTTTCTGTGCGTTCAACCTTAACGTAGGTTCCAAAGTTTCTTAGAACGATAAACCGCGATCTTAAGGCTATGTTTCCTTCTCCTCACGGACGCCGGCTTGCACCCGTGGTCTCTGAGACGTAGCTTGTCACCAACTGAATGGTCCAACTAGTTTCACTGTGGTGCTATAACTGGGACAACGATCATGCGTGGTGCACAGAAACGAATGGGAATTCTATTTTTACTTTAAAAACACTGGGTAAACTTTCAAGGCTTACGGTCGAGCTGACCTTCTAGAAGGTTAATGACGTCATAGCAAGAATTGAACTTCCTTAGTAGCCAAAGATATTTTTATTCAATAACACGAGTTCAAAGATGAGAACAAAGCGACGTTGTACTCATGTTTCACAACTTGTATCAGCACCATTTAACGTAAATCTGTAACTTTTATAAAATCACAGTTGGTCCTAATAGGTTTAGTGAACTACGTAACAACAAAAGCTTGTTTTATCCATAATTTCTAAACAGGTGCAGGAAGAAAATATCATGGCGTTTTACCGGCGGCCCCACTTTTAGGACTAGCAGGACAAGTTGTATTGTTTTCTGTGACCTGTGTTCAGTGAATTGGAGTTAACATTATTAAACCGAAAGGTCGTACATTCAGATATATAATGACACATAATTATCAGTACGAAAATAGTGCAACAAGAAGTCTACTGGAGTCAAGTACGGAAATGAATATAAGAGTAAAATACATTTCACAAAGGCACTGATAGGGATTCTAACCCAGAACCTCTACATTCTCAAGTCAACAACCCTAGCAACAACATCATTTTGCATCGTTTACCTTGCCTTGCCCTAGATTCAGTCAGATGAACCCGCGACAGTTTACTCAATTACGCATTACCAACGCTCCAGATACAAGACAAAATGTTGGAGATGTTCATTGTGTGTTTTTTCTCTTTGTCTCTTGTTTCTACCAGTTCATTCTAGTGATGCTGAATAAGATGTCATTCAAAACGTCCGGACGGAAAGTTCCGTTTTTATTCAGTTGTAGGGGTTGAATTGTATTTGAATATTGCGTGTGTTTTTGTCCTGTAAGATGCATATTGTATATCAACCAAATCTAAAACTAAACATACATGCCGCAGCTTTGTAATAATTACAAACAGTGTATGCGTAATATTAAAAGCATGTTACACAAAATCTTTGTCACACAGTAAGGACATTCCCATGTCTTTATACGTTTTTGTAGACTGTGCTTTGCTGTACATTACTTTATATCCAAACAACTTCCCAACCAAGGTCGGTGCTGGAGTTGGGAGTAGGCTGAAATTCTGCCTGTTCTAGCTCTTGTTCTCTCCTCTGATTACATCCAAGCAGACTGAGTCTCCCCACTTTGGTTTTTTTTTTTGTTGCAAAAATGTATAGTTAACGCAGACAACAGTTACACTATATAGAAGGCGACTACGCTGACCAACTCCCAACCGCAGATGACCTTGTTCACGAATAGCTCCCAACCGTGGTTTGGAGAAGGTCGGGAGGCCATGATCAGCCAAGACTTGTTACAGGGGCCTAAAATACGAAACTAGTCCGTAAAACTCCTCCGTCGCTCAGCTTGCCAGGCGTGCTTTGTATGTTGCCCTTTCGGACTCAGTACTCGTTGTTTTTCGGGCACCTTGGTTAGTACGGTATGTGCACGTTTGTTCCTCCACTGAAAATGTCGTCTTGAATCCCTCTTGTCAGTCTTCGGCGACCCGGACTCTGAATCAAGGCTTTGAGATCTTTGTTTTCTCCAATTGAAGTGTTCTTTAGTCGTAATATTATCAGCAGAAAGTTTGGCTGTCAGTTCATCAAAAGTGTGTGGGTTTGGGTCCATTTTGTACTGAGTATCGTCATGTCTGTTTGTGGCATCGGATGCTGCTATTCCAAGGTCAAAAGTGCGGGATCTAGATCTTCTCCAGTCAAAATGTTCTGGCTCTGCTACGTCCTGTGGGAAAAAGTACAGAACGTTCCTGATTGAAGTTACGAGTAAGATGGAAACTTAGTAAAAGTTGTGTGACTGTGAAAATTGAATTTGTACATACCTAGATGAAATGGCCCTATAGCTGGCTGTGAAAACAGTTAAAACGTTATGACTAAGATACATGCATTGCATTTAGTAACATGATAGATATTATGTATGTGGTTAGTTGGGAGCAAGCATGGACATACGTAAGAAGGGTGCATATACTAAGAGGAGCGTGCTGCCCTTTTCATGGTACTGAATTGTTTGCCACCGACCGCCATGTTTTTTGGCGACGCCTCAAGAGCGTAGCCTGCATTCCAACGAGAGGCAAATGCAATTATTCAAACGGTTTTACAGGGGTTGAGTCAGACAACCACATCTCTCAGTTTCATTTTGTAACCCTTTGTCGCACCCCTTTGTTGTACCCCGTTCACAGAAGTTTGACAGAAAATTGATGGGTCATAATCACAGTCCCACCCACCGAATGCTGTTGTTGTTCTCCCTTTTGTACTGTCGGTACCACAACTCTTTGATACGTGGAACCCCGTCTGGCAGACTGGACAACTCTCTTCACACCCTCCTCTGTCTTCCCGGCATTCTCCTCTGGTCCACTGAGCTCCTCCTCTGTCTCTGGATGCTGCGAGAGCTTCTTCCCTGTCTCTGTGACGTGAAAGGGGGAGGAGGACCGTTTGAGTTTTTCTGTTGTTTCGTGGCCATGTTTCCATATCTTGTGCTTCAGACGTTGCCAGCTGGTCTTAGCCTCTTCTTGGTCCTCGATGCTGTACTCTTCATCTTAGGAAGACAAGAAAAATACGCGTCAATACGTGAAGAGATAGATGGTAGTAAATCAGAGCTTACAGCCATGCCAGAGAAACAGAATTAAACTCGGCTTTGTTTATTTGTTCCCAAGAATTTATTTGTTAACAAGACCTTTTGTTGGAATAAATCTTCCTCCTTTTGATGTCATTGTTAACATGCGAATACTCTTTTATGAGAATCACGACTCCACCTCTCTTGCTATTTAGAACAACTGCCAGCGATGTACAGAATAGGAAGTTTTTTTTAGCAAAATAATGGGCTCATACTATACAACTCACCTAATAAAGGCCTGTTTGGTGATTCCTCTGTAGTCGTCAGGACACGTACGTCTTCACTAGACTTGCTGACGTAATCCCCCACTGGCCTCAACTGGTTAGACCTATGTGGCATGACGTCACTATCACGTGACTGCCTCCTGGCCAATCCCAGACTGATAAGAGACAGTTCTGATGAGCTTCGTGATCCCTGTCCGCTGTCTCTGCTCATGCGCCTGGATAGTCCGTCAGAATCCGGACCAGAGATGGACACCGCGCCGATCTGGATCCAGTCAGCGACACTTGGGAGCTGCAAAATACAGGATGTGACGTAAAAGACATGATCATCTTCACTTCAATAGAAATAAAACTAAGGGATAAAGACGTTTGGTATTGTGTTCTCGCTGCAAAAGCACCACCTACTTTGGCTACATGCATATGGAGGTGAGAAGCAGAACTGTGAGGAAGATATCTAACATGCATAGAAACATCAGCAGCTAACAAAAAGAAACGTCGGCGCTACTAGAAATCTTCAAAAGTTAAGCTTGTTCTTGGCCCTTTATCAAACCAACGTTTGTTCGCTTCTCCTCCAATGAGAGACTCGTAGAGTTTTTGTTCCACGTGGCAAATATGAGTTAGCTCGATTGGTAATCATCATTTTAGTATAATGATCTACTAAAAGCAACGTCGCGCCAATTGTAAGGCGCGCTTGTCAATATGTGAAATTTGCCACATGTGAAAAGGGGGGCAGGTTTAAGAATTTTGTACCTACCTTCTGTGGTACGAAGAATATTTCTGAGTGCAGGTCATCAGATACTTCTGTCGGCTCGATCTCACTAATAGCACATTCCAACTGTTGCGTCATCTCCCGGTGTAGGGCAATGACCTCTCGGTCAGTGCCGAAACGTACGAGATTCTCGCTGAAGTCGCACAGCGGCTTGAGATGGCTGAACTCCGAACTGCTCTTAATCTTGCTCTTTTCTTCTTGAAACCTGGTCCACATGTCCCTTGCGAACCTGTCCACCTGTCGAAATAACAGAGTGATAAGGAATGAATGGTTTGCATCTTTAGGACTTGTAGCGCCACATCTAGCAGCAAGCTTAAGCAGCAGCAAGCCGTATATTTGTACAAGGAGGGGTTGCTATCCCTTCCCCTCTAACGTGCTTGAGGTACCCCCTTCAGCACGGAACCCCCATTTTACGTCCCGTCCGAAAGACAGGTGCAGCCCTAACCGAAATGCCCTTCATGCTAAAATTTTGCCGGGGCCTCACGGAACCAGGAGCTCAACTGTGAGGCTGCTACCAGTTGAGCCACAGGGACATCCCCGTCATCAGTATGAACATGACCATATCTTTTTGTCCTGATGGTTAGAAAACGGCGATCTTCCACTCAACATCTAACTTGTGAAGATTATATCATTTATAGCCCACCTGATTTAGCAGGTCCTGTTCGCGTTGCCTGAGGACCTCAATAATCTCGTCCAGGATTCTGTCCGACTGGATCTGGATCTGCGCGTTGATCTCTTGGATACTGTTCTCCAGGTCCTCTTCGATCTGAAACCAAAGGAGTCACCAGACGTTATTCCTCGCGGGGGTCCGTCGGCCATCCGCCATACAAATTGATAGTGGTTTTTGGTCTGAAACTTCATGATTTTTCCCGGGATCAGATGGGTAGAAATCCTGGCAGTGGATGTGACAGGGGAGGGTTCCTACTTTCTGATTATAACCGAAAAGCTGAGTTTTTTGTTTATCAGAGGACATAACGTTGGCAATTTTTTTGTCATAGCACAGGGCCACTGGGTAGTGGTGCTGTTTAAGAGTTATTTGGGGCATTCCCGCAAGTTTCTGCCGTTAGATTCTTGGTGACAGTTTTTCTAGACAGCTGAGGTGAAAGGCTTTCATACGGTGGTATGTTTGTGACCCAGTAACGTAAGAAAGTTGAGTTATCAACAGTTGCTTTCTCCTCTTTTTTTTTTGTATAGGAAACCATTGTTAAGAGTCTGTATATTGAATGACCAGTGTGTATGTGTATTTTTCGCTGCAGTTCGTGAAACTATCAAAGATGGCTCTAGCAACCTGCCATCTCCCCTGTCGCCATTGGTCCAGCCAGTACTGCATGACCTCTCTGAACCCATCCGCGACCTCGTCAATCTCCCACGTGTCGTGGTGGATGTGGACAGTGGACGCACAGCGGAGACAGGTCACGGTGTTACAGTCTTCACAGTAGAAATCCTCTGGGAAAACAAAACAAAAAATATAACTGTATTGAAACGTGAAACGAAAAAAAAACCGTTTGTTTGTTTAAACCTTTGTTTACTAATGAAAACTCAAATCGGCCTGCAGGCCGCTTTTCATTGAGGTCATGAGGGATGAGGCAAGGACTACGTATATAACAGAGATACAGTTTAAAGTCCTAATGAGTCTTATAAGCGTGTTATCAGCGTGTTAAAAACAAACTCCCAGGGAATACTCAGATGAAGCTACTACGCACGCACGGAAAATTTTCAGAAATGCCTGGCAAACGGACGCACATTATACTATTAGGCTAGCCCCTGAGGCGTCGCCAAGACGTGGTTGTGTATATCCTCTCATTTCAAGTAAGGCGCAAGTATATGGTATTTAACAGTGAAAAATAAAGTTAGCCCTAAGAATAGTTATAAAGTGATCGTGAGTTCAATACAGCATGAAACATCACACTTACCTGCTTTGTCGTGTTGCTTGCAGACGCTAGGCGGCGCTTGATGCATTTCTAACAGATGCTGTGGTGAACAGTGTGAGCAAAGGTACTCGTCGCATTCGATACACCTGGAAGCCGAAGAAACGTATACATGAAAGTGTGTAGCCGGTTGAACATTGATAAATTTATATAGTGAAATTTACATAGTGAAAGTTTAAAAAACGAAACTTTTAGTGTAACCCCGAAACATATCTTGCCTCTTGTAATTTACCTTTGAATACTAGTAGTATGATTTAAGAAAAAAAAAGTGGCGAATTTAGGGCTCCCTGTGTTAGGTTGTCAGTGGTACCACATCTACTGGAAGATTTCATTCTACGATTGTTCTTGAATAGAGTCAAGCTTGGAAACTTTCAGGCGTCTGATTACTATACCTTCTGGTTGCAGGAACAAAGCATTTCCGGAACTCTTGCACCTGTTTAGCGCGATGGGGACAGTAGTGTCGAAGGTAGACATCGTTCGTGAACTCGGATATCTTCGGGCTCTGACTCCCGATTCGGGACAGAAAGCCGCGAGCCCTGTGCTGTAAACCGGGAATCCCCTCTAGTGGTAGCACAGTGATTTCCTTACAAGAAGGACACTTGACGAACTGTTCTTCTACGTTATAACCTGAAATTGTAACAAATATCTGATATTTTCGTTTTCCTATATGAATTTAATACATATAATCAATTCGCCATGTTTAAACCCTATGCGAGTCTAAAACAATGATCGTCGTTAAACCAACAATTGTAAGACGAATTTAAAGTATACTTAGATTACCTTTTTAATAGATTCAACAAATAGCTTTTATACAAGAATAGCCAATCTTTGTACAGAGCTTAATTAAGAATGTCAGCTATTGAGCCGTATTCAAATTAATGATCGCATCATTTTTCTTTGCGTTTGCTTTTAGTCCGGAGTTGAGCATATGCTATATCTATTTTAGTTTCTGCAAGGTTTCTGTTGTTCTTTCTACGGTCAATTGAAGAATTTTGAATTCTAAACGCGATGACTTAAAACTTTTATTGACATTGTACCAAACGTACCCATGATGCATTCCTGACAGAAGACGTGCCAGCAGCAGAGGATTCTGGGATTGTTGACGGGGTCTCCACACAGACGACATCGGGCGAAGCTAAACTCGCCATGACAGTAATCCATGTTTGCTGACTGGAAACGGCGGTAGCACCAAGGTCTCTGTATTAAAACAAAATAACTTACATCAGGTTAGATATCACTATAGCTAAAGCTCAACTTGACACTTGAGGTGCAGGTTCCAATTGGTTAGCCCTCCGTCACATTTCCAAACCGGGGCCCGTCCGGGCAGTTTTCCGGAACGAAACGTATGACATAAAAGACACCAAAGTACACAAGACGTAAGGAGAATAGCCGTGGGCATTGTTACCTCCATGAAATGTCATGGAATGGAGGTTATATTTTCTGTTATGTGTCTCTGTCTGTGTAGATGATTACTCAAGAACGGCTGGATGGATTGGTTTCATACTTGTTGTGTTGGTAGGCTGTGATGAAAGCTCGAATCGATGAGATTTTGGGAGCCGTATCTGTCGTTATAATCGATGTAATAATATCAGAAATCACCCCTATATTTGAGATATATTGGTACAGGCATCGTGCTTTATGTGTTTGTTAATGGGCTTAGCTCCAAGCAGATGGTGAGGTGACAGCTGTTTGGGGAACCCCGAGTTTTTTTTAATATGATAATTAGTTTTATTTATGTCTGCTTAGGATATCATGGAGATGTGAAGCGTAAGTATAATTGTAAGACGTTGAGGTACATTTAACGATAATGCTTAACAGGTATGGATGTCTCACATACTGTACTGATGATTTGAGTGACATGGTGATTAAAATGCCATTAGGTCCTCTCATCTGGGTTGGGTGTCAGAAGTTTTATGGGCGATACAGATGTTCTGATTTTGTTACGATAAGGGACAGTTGTTTGTTGTCTCTTTCGTAGCCAATGGTACTTGTTTTTTTAGCAGACGGGGTTGGCGCCAAGTATTCATCTTACAGTTGGTGTAGGGCTGTCAGAGGAAAGTGTGCATCTCGTTTTTGTACCGTGTGAACAGCTGATGTTATGACATATTGGTGGAAAATCAAATCACCATCTGACTAAAGTTGGCCACATCCCTTCTTCTTTCTGAGTTTCCCAACTTCCTCCCACCACACAGCTCTGAGGCACATAGTCGAACCTCAATAATGCTGACAACCTTAGACATTTTAAATGCCAAACATCAAGCTTAAGGAACACCACGCTACCATATGCCGTCGACCTCTTAAACGCACATTACACAATTAAGTGTCACATTTTGATAATTACTAATCAGATGGACATCCTCTGTGTCATTAAATAAATACACCACTACTTTCCCATAACATTTATATTATATAACCATTACTCTCAAATACAACCGACTATACATACCATCCACAAAAAAGCAATAAATATTTCATGGAGGTATGAGGTCCCCGAACTCTAGTTTGTGTATATTTTCAAGTATACATTTCTATCTATCGCTTCCACAAACATCCCGGCCGGACCCAGCTTGGAAATGTGACGCTAGCCTAAGTGGGAGACTTCGATTCAATCCTGGTTAGGCTTAGGTCACATTTCCAAACCGGGGCCCGGTCAGGATGATTTGAGAAACGAAAAATTAAAATGTATACCTAGAAATATACACAAATCATGCCCATGAATCTTATTTTGGCATTTTGTGAATATTTATGTCTTTTATACATGTATCATTCTTTTTGCTCCCGAAAGCTGCCCGGCTGGGCCCCGGTTTGGAAATGTGACGTTAGCTTTCCTGGTTAGGGCATCTTGGTTGGGGCTGCACTCTTCTTTCGGAAGGGACGTTAAGAGTTCGAGGAGGGGCCTGAAGCACCTTAAAGGAAGGATCAACAACCCCTCCCTGTAAGAATATACCCTGCTACTTAAACAGCAATGAAACTTGAAGACCTAGACGTCACTAAGGCACTTCGAGCTGAAGTACCAGTTGTTGACTGTGCGACTTACCTGGGTTTTAAGGTACATTCCAACCTCAAATGGGGCAGTCATATCACACATGTGACATCGAAGGGTTCCAAACGCCTACACTTCCTCCGTTTACTGGCCAAAGGCGGCATACCTCCTAAAACCTGATAACAGTCTATGCGATCCTAGTGAGGCCAGTGTTGGAATATGCCCATGTTGTGTTCGTGTAGTGGGGTGTACTGAGTCTCAAAGAAACACTCTCGAACGCGTACAGAAACGAGCTCTGCGTATTATCTACGGACACAGCAGCAACCCGACGTTATCTCCCCTGTCCACCCTCCAGTCTAGACGAGAGGACGCTGCGACAACACTGGACACACAGATGCTTTCTAGAGAACACCCTTTACACTACATGATCCATAAAGACAGGAATGTAGCGACTGGAAGAACATTACGCAGTTCCAATCATCGCGCACACTTCCGAAATGTAGAACTGAAAGACACAAAAGATCTTTTCTATAATATCAAGCCACAGTCCTTCTTTTGTCCTCCACACAGTTCAATGTTCGCCAACCGCAATGTCGTCTCTAATCTTTTTTTTTTAATGGAAGTCTATCTATATTCATATTTTAAGCAATGTTTCTAAATATCACTATTCTCGTTCGTTATGTTTTTTAATTCCTCTGATTTTACATATTGTACGTTAGCGACTATTTCAGACCATGTCACAGTGTCACATGTCTGCTACGCTAACAAAGTTCTTTGATTGAATCAAAACAAGAAACAAACAAACAAACAAACACAAACAACAGACTAGAATATGGAACAAAATACTGTAGAATTGGGTTAGAAATGGGGTAAAGATGTCAATCTTGAATGAAACGATCTGAAAAATATAGATGTTTACCTCTTAAAAACAGTACACAACACGATGGCGTAACCTCGGCCTGTTGTTGCTCAAGCACTTTACCTGTTGTTGTGCGTCTAGCTTCGTCTGCTTTCTGTCAGACCTGCCAATATTCCCACTGAGCTTACAATAGCAGTCTTTGTGCACGGGATCTAGCTGTATCCGGTTGTCGCTTATCCAGTTTCTACAGAACAGTTGTACGAGAGTACGTTGGATTTTCAGATTCCACTGCCACGTAAACGACCAGCTTTTGTGTCGTAATCTAAACCATTATTTATCATAGCCTGTAAGCTACAGAGCATGCGTGCGTGGTTTGTGAAAAGAAGGGGTTATCATTCAAACTTAATGACCTGCCATAGCTGAAACGACTTGTCATAGCGGAAATTTCTCACGAATACTAGTAATAGAATTAAGACGTTTTCATGTTTACAACGTCCATTTTGCATGACATGAGTGTCTTAAAATGCTCCGAAACAAAGAACTGATGAAAATTTAAAAATGCTCACATTTCCTTGTAAGGGAACGGTTACATAACGTTACATCATCTTCGTACGATCGCAAACTGAATGTTATTCTTCGGATTGTTGTACATGTGTCCTACGCAGTTTAAGTGACTTGTTACGGAACATTTTAGATACTAGTCGGTGGTTGGTTCTGTCACAAACTGCTTGAAACCTCCTACGACATCAAAGTTACTTACCGTCACGTATGTGAACTCGCCGTCAGCCGAAAATGTACCAAGCGATATGTCTTTATAGAACGGCCTTGTTTGAGCTTATTTAGCACCCCTTCCTAAACACACAATGTGATATTCTTGGTTCAATCCATTTCAGTTTATTTAGTGAACCGTAGTGAACCATGGCTCAATGTAATATTTTCTCACGATACATCCTTCAGCTATTTTTGCGTAGCTAAATAGAGTACATTGTCCAGTATGTTTAATGCATTCTCTCAATGTATTACTATTAGTATATATGGGCATGGGACATGAAAATATATAATGCAGATAATAGTAGTAAACATGTAAGTGGCGTAGTAGATATATCATATTTTAGATAATTCTGTAGTAGGACATATATATATATATATATATATATATATGTATAAGATATATAACTCACTACAATATGTGCGTTGACGTCATTCTAGGAGAACAAAGCCAAAAAAATGAGACGGTATGAGGTCATTGTAATCCAATGGTGGCAACTCAAGTTCAATTCGTTGGTTATCGAAAATGTTACAGAGCATATTTCAATATACACTATACACGAGAAATAAAAGAACTCGGGTACCGAAATTTGGGTCACCTTGTTTCGCTACCTCTTCACAAATTACGTCACCAATATCTATATATGAATATTGACGGACACAAAAAAGCCATATGTGAAACGAATTGATAAATAACAAAAACTGCACCTAGAACACTCCATGTCAACTTGTAATATTCCATTTCATATCTGCATAGAAGCAAACCATACAACAACGATATGGCCTTCACTGGGGGTGGTAAAAGAGTTATTAGAAATTCAAATCATATCCCACAAAAATGGATATCATATTCCTTTGTTGTCGAATCTATAGCTACGTTATGAGGATCCGCAAAAACAACGTCAAGCACATTTACTTACCTTTATCGCTTGTGTCAACTCGGTTCAAGTGTAGTCAGGTTGTCAAAGTCTCCAGAAAATGATCCGTCACTTGCTACATGTTGCTACTTGTTGTTTGCTTGTGCGTCACGAAATATTTTCGGAAAATTAAGAGCACAAAGAGGTACTTAGATACAATACACCGGAACAACACATTTAGGTTTTGACATTGGGTAATCTTAGTTCATTTTCAAGTTCAAAAGCGGAGAGGGTAATTATTTTCTGTAAAAATAGGCTCTCCTGACCACGTCACGTTGCAACTGAGAACGGCACCTGGTATTAAAGAAAGCTGAAATTCTTTGCCCCTTCCTTGATGTATAATGGCACGGTCCATAACGCAACTGTGGCGTCCCCTTTTCTATGGCAGCTGAACACCGTGTACGTACTGTGTAATCAGGTTTAAATTTTTGCCCAGGGGGTATACAATTACTACGAGACTCTGCTTTGTTGTTGTTCAGAATAAACTACGACCGTGTCTACCACATGCCACGTGTTTTACTTTTATACTATTTATTTCAGGTAAATGATCTTCAAATTGTGACAAAAAATGTGTGCACGTTTTAGTAAGCTTACAGTAATTGCAGGGAAGTTTATATACGTTGTTTTCTCATACAGATTAAACAGCTTTCTCTGTTTACGACAGCATATATATTACCGAACAGTATCTCTGTTATACCACCATTCCACTAGGGCAGCGACCTCATTGCGACTGATCTGTGACTTAAAATTTAACAGAGTGTTCAACGAATTCCGCAGAAAAACAGATTTTTTGTCTGTTTATTGATTTGTTTATTAAGATTTTAAGAGTAGATCTAAAATCTATTCTTCCTGCAGTCAACTTTTTATGCTTTGAGTGTTTTGTAGGACCTCACGTCATCCTATGTGCAACGTGTCACATGGAGTAAAATGTTATTAACAATATCCCCCGCTTAACGATTTCTGAGACAAACAAGCATTCATATGACGCAAGACCCTGTAACACTATTACCGGTCCAAACATCAACATTCTGGGCTGAACAAAGGTTGGTGAGCACCAAGGAAGGTCAACACGGGTCATGACGTCATACAAAATGGTTGCCGAAATTAGGAATAACTAGTAACGTTACAGTATAATTTTGGAAAGTTGTCATATTTGTTTTGACATGCTGCCCTTTTTCTTTGTCTCTGTCTTGTTCAATCATACGAAAGGAATACAATATTGATATTATTTAACGCTTTGCAATATCTGCAAAGTTATTTGACTACAGTCTTCAGTAATGCACTACTATCTATTTTAGCAACGTTCAAATTTTCTCCCTATAGTATGAGAGACGAACTTTTGACTTCTGACATTGCTTCTCTGCATAACGCAAATGAGGTAAACTTTATATTTGTGCCATTGTATCTTTTCATGCTTCTATTGCAACTTTCTCCATAATAATCAGTACTAGAACGGTATGATTATCGTAATTGAGTTCCAGGTCGGACTCCACCAATTAATAGCAACGATTGAGTTTCTTTTTCATAACAGTAGCGAAAACCTCATACCTCGTCTTTAGCAATAACCATGTGTATGGAAGATGCTTTTAGTTTATGTCAGCGTGTAATCAAGTGTGTGTCAAGTTCGTGCTAAGTCACTAATGAATTCAACTTTACTTTACCATCTAGGGCATTTAGGGCGCCGAGGAAGTTATGTTTTCCCTGGCGATTTGTTGAACATGATCGTAGGCAGTCCACAAAACTTCTTGTTTCTTACACCTAATAACTATTCAATCTAATGATCTTTTACTGAAAAATTATCAGAATGATAAGATCTCAGATACTCAATTTTTTCCACACTTATTGGTGCAACTTTACGCTATCCGAGCACTAAGTATTTTTCTGGGATCTTGAACTACAACTTCTTATACCCAGGTTCTTCAAGACCAAAACCAGGGAACGTGTCGAAATGGTCGGTGACTTTGAGCTTGTCGAACCCTTTGCAGTGGACGCACTCCAGTTTCATGGGCCTCTTCTCCCTCCATCCCCCGACGATTCTGAGGCGTGGATGGTCCCCTGCGTACCACCCGCGTGAATGAACAACGTACTGTCCCTCCTAGAGTTTAAACAAAATGTAGAATGTACTTTAATACAATACTGACATATTTTATGCTTTGAATAAATGCAGATAATTTCTGAGATGGAAAGAAAAAAAGCTTTGGGGGACGGGCTTCCAGTCTTAAAGCTAGTCCCTGTTTCATTGAGGGAAGAGATGATCATCTGGTGATGTTTTCTCATACAGGGAAAGAAAATCCTGGCTTTCAAAAATAAAAGGACATGGACTTGGGTATACTTGCCTCTAGCGGAATATTTGAGAACTACATTTTAAGGCATGATTAAAACATGGTGGTACTCTTGGCCGTACCGAAGAGTCTGAATCCATACCGTGTAGGAATCAATAGGGGTTAAGATATGATTGTACTGAATAAAGTTACATTTGTGAACTTGAATGTCGCTTTAAATTATGTCAATATGCTACATTGATCTGTCGATAAGCAGAAGTTAATATATAAACATGTTCCATTCAACCTTGAGGACCTGGGCCGGGGCAAGAACTATTGTGCACATACTGAAGGACTTCGCCATGTTGTTGTCATTATAACCATGTAAATATTGACAGACGGTAAACAAGGACGGCAGTTACTACTGTAACATTACAAGGTCATTAGTAGCCAGTTAACTGTACAACGGATTAAGGCACATTTCTATTGCCAAACAGAAAGCCAAAATCCCAATCCGGTGCGGTCCACCTGGATAACTTATTAGCTTTGTCACACAATCTGGATAATTGCACGAAATATGCTGGCAAATGAGGTGTGCAATTAAACGGCTTCTACTGTATTAAAGACATTAAAAGCAGTCCTCACCAGCCCGAAGCTATCCTCCAATCCCATCGCCATGATGATGCCGGGGATGATCATGAACGGACCAATCAGAAGCGTTCCTGCGACTGCCGGGGCCACCACCTATTTCACCCAAAATTCCATAAACCAATCAAACAACATAACTTTCATATCCTTATATAAAATAAGCTTATAGAATTCGTCTTTGCGTGTACAGCAGAACTCGAGAGGTCGTAGGATCTTGTGATACATGTGTTAGTAATGTTTTTACGTGTTGATAAAATCATGAAGATATTAAAATAATGGCTCTCTAGCGGCTTTCTAAGGTACAGCAGGACTTCTATACTCGTTCTTACAGCGCAGTTTATGTCTATCTGTACAACGTTCCTTTGTATAAAATGAGATTTTTTTTCTCAGTTAACGTTGCGGTATCAATATATGATTTAGTAACTTATTATAGACGTGACGAAGTCTCGGATAGTCCTGGTAAATTATCTTAATTCTAAAACCAATATTTACATGATATGCCAGCTTTGCGAGCACATAATATATTACTTTAAACAGGAACTGTTAAATATACAGTTACCCATGTTACGTTACGAGTTTTAATACAAAGTGCTCAACATAACAAACTCATAGACGACAAAAAGCCATGCATTTTAGCATACCTTGATGTGTTCTTTCGCCGATTTCTTTGACGTCATTTCGTTGTCGTGTACCTTGCCGTCCGAGTGTTTGTACTTCTTGAACGGAAAGGCACAGATGGTGAAGTGTACGGCTCCGGTCCTTCTGTAAAACGTTTCACCTGGTTCCACCAACTCGTAATACAGCGGTCCGGCCTGGTTCAAACTCACCACAAGCCTGTCTTCCGTGTCGTTCTTTATGGATATGGAACCTCCCATAGTAGTTGTACGTGTTCTATGTCACGTTTTCAGCTGCAGACGACTTTTTTTTGTGGCCAGAAAATCAGCATGGGCGCTTGAATCGCCACCAAATGCGGAAATATCGTCGTTTCCAGGTATAACGCAAGGTTAATCAAATAGGTTGAGGAAGTAGGCTTTGTAACTCCAACTACCGTCTGCAATTGCGAACTGTGGACGTTCAAGAGTTTAAAAATACACTTATTTTTTTCACAGACCTTAACCTTATACCCGTTGTTGTTCGTTTAAGGTCGTCTGAATGTTTGTGTCAAACTATTTCTGATTGGTCGATTTCTGCCCCTTCAGGCACAAGGTCCTGTCTTCTTATTGGCTAGTTCGAAATCTTTGCTTAGACAGTGACGCGTCATGGTTAAAAGTTCATCCATGGCTGGGTAAACGTGGGTCAATATTGGTTAATATTTAACCAATGGGTGCCTTTGTGTTTGGTACTGACACAGGCATGTACACGCATGTACATCTATTTATCATGAAACATCAAAAAGTCTCTACATCTAAGTTACAGAAATTACAGCCTTTTCTATAGACTTAATATATATCCTCTCATTCAAAAGTTACAAGTCAAGCTGACTTTTGAAGTAATAGAAGACACAGTAGAATGACTATGAAATATATAAAACATTGTTGACGTTATTTTATTCTATCGACAAAGTTTGAACCAAATACATAAACATGTTACCAACAAAAAGTACACATGATGATAATGAGTACCAAGTTTCACAATACTGCGTTGGAAAATTAGATATCAAACATCAGAATTGCGGACAAAAGCGTAAGAAATTCTTCACATAATTTCTGTAGTATACAACACAACACTAGCTAAGCAATGGAAAGGGGTTTTCTTTTGAATCATTGAAGTTTTTACAGCCTTTTTATATCTATAACAATCAATACCTATGAATGTTGAAAGGTTGCCGTAATCCAAAATGTTAGAAAAATATCGTAGGTTATAAAACCCTGAATATTACTTTTGATAATTACATATATCATTTATTCTTTGATATGTAGTTATGATACGCTATTTGGAGAGAAGCTACTGCATGGATTGATCTGACATCTACTTATTAATTAGAATTAATGAGAAATATCCATCATATTCAAAAGTTAAACTTGATGCGTTTCTCTCTCGCAAAAACTAGCTGCACTGCACTCACTGTCCTTCCAAAGACCAATGACGTTTTGAAAAAGGGCATCTTTGATATTGTATGATCTCAATCCAATTATTTTATGCATTTATACTTGGTTAAATCTCTGTTGGCGATTCTACATTCACACTTTTCTGTTCATCTTAGAAATACAAGGAAGTGATAAAATTTTCATGCAATTTCATGTAAACAAAACGATACATCCTCCGTATAAAATCGAATACACGAGCGGTCATCTGGTTTGACAAGTAAATTCTTTCTGCGCCGCGAGAATTTGGCGCACTTTTTCCTTCGAGTCCTCAACGTACGATACGATAGCCTCTGGTTGGTCGTAATCCATCGCATCTGGTGACGTCACATCTGGTGACGTCACATTTGGTGAAGTAGGATCTGGTGACGTCATATGTGTCATGGCAGCGTGTTGTGACTTTTTAGCTTTTGTGACGTGGTGGACTGACTTTTTGCCGCGTTTCGGGATGACCCCGAGACAGTTGGCGCATGCGCACGGACCATCGCCCTCGTCGTCTTCGGAGTCGTAGTCACTGAAGACATCCACTTCCGCCACGAACTGATACTCTTCATTGATATCTATAGAGAAAAAAAACAGCTTCAATTTAACGTAGATTTATATAGATTCTTTCATCGTAATCCCTGATACGTCTAACCGCAAAAGATTGCCATTTCGTTTCAGACACTGCTGAGGGCTATGCCCAAAGAAGTGTACCAACTTCTTTTTAATTGTCTTCAGTCCATACTAAAGATTTCCTTCATAAAACATACAGTCAGTGCATCATATACACAAGCGCATGGAATTCGGTCGGACCTTTTTAGTGTCTATTAGCACGCAGGGAAGCAAGTTTCTTTCCTGTGCAAGTAGCAGGGTGTATTTTAGAGGGAGGGTTGCTCCTTCCATTTTAACGCATTATATTCGTGGCTAGGGCTGGGTATCGGTACGGTGTACCGGTACAAAACCGGTTTTTCTTATTGGACCGGTCCGGAAAAACCGGACCTGAAAAAATTAGGTGAACCGGATGTTGGACCTATTGGACAATGAACAGATTATATGATAAGGTATTCCCACGTTTTGGGGCTTACCGGTCGAAGAAAATAACAAGGGCGAAGCAGAGTAGGGTCTATAGTCATTTCTACCAAGTTTTACAGTAAATTATACAGAGGCAGTTAGCCTTGTAGGACTTTAAAATGCCAGTGGGAGTCGAATGCTCCACGAAACAGATTTCTTTGTAGCAAAATGGACTATTGTTTTGAGTATCGTCCATTCATAAGTTTTCACATACTGAATCAGGTCCAGGTTCAGGTCCGGACCTGGACCTAATCCTCTGGACCTGAACCGGACCTGGACCTGAATTTTCTGTACCGGCACCCACCCCTATTCGTGGCAGCTCCTTGAACACGGGACCCCATTTTACGTGCCTTCTGAAAGCTAACCTGGAATCCAATCTACCGTGGATTGGCCAGGCTACCTTCGGGACAGGAGGGTCTTTCACCGCCGGGGTAATCTTTCACACCCGGTAGGAGTTTTGCACGGTGGGAGTTTGCCATCCACCCACTGTGCAAAGTCCTACCGGGAAAATGCTACCGAGTGTGAATGATTACCCCGGCGGATGAGAGCTGCACTGGCCCCGCAGAGAGCCTACACTAACTACGGCAGGCCGTGCCACAACTAGACTGAATTCCAGGTTATCTGAAAGCCGGGTGCAGCTCCAACCGAGATGCCCTTCTCAGGATTGAACCAGCTGAGCTACAGGGACATCCCCATTGAACGGCCCTTATCATTTATAGGTAAATATGAAATATGATAACGTACATTGTTCGGGGATCATCTGGTAGATTCTATATGGGTTCTTCCTGTTGATGCCGGTGTACGTGCGGTGGTCCAGCTGCAGTATGTCCTTGTTCTGGTTGAGGGCGCACCTGAAGTTGGCCTTCCATCGGGTGGGGTCAGGTTCGTCGAGCCCCGGATGGAACTTGCCCGTGTGGATGGCCCATTCCTGCAGGGACAGGGAATGGTTACAGGGGGCGCTTCCGTCAAGACGCGTAGATGTAGTACCAAAGAGATTTTTAAAGATCGTTGGTCGCAGGGAGTTGTTCAAAATCTCATGCCCCAAGAGTTCTGTATGTACTGTTGTATGTACCCTGGATGTACTTCTGTACGTTAGAAATTAGTTAAGCACATTAATCATAACACAGATCTTAAACTCTTGACTAAAAAGAAAAATATACATAGATTGTGCAATAAAATGATAAATGATATTTAGATTAAAACGATCTTTCTTGTATCAACTTAATCAAGCAACACTGTTTCGCAATAAAGAATGCAAAAAGTTTTGTCAACCGTTTTGTAATTGTCTTCTGTGATCATAAAATGGCTATTTCAAATTATATCTTAAATAATGTACTAGTAAACGTTTCTGTATTCTGTAGAATTTTCACTTTGATTAAGTCTCTTAAGCTTTGCAAATTACACCTACATGTGTAAATTAGCTATGATTCAGATCCTGTTTTTTGACATGAAGTCTACCGAATGCTATTTAAGTTCTTTTGAGTTTGACTTTTTTACTTGACATGCCATAAACAGCATGCAGTCCTGGTCTTGTTATTACGAATCTAAGATGTTGTTTCAGTTGTTTTCATATTCCTAATGCAACTAGACAAGGCTCCTTTATCTCCACTATAGCAGAAAAGCAAGGAGAAGTTGAATTTATCCAGCAATAGTCTCATTTTGTATCTGTGAACTGTATCTTTTCAACATGTCTTGTTGTAACCTGTACTTAGCCCGGTGTGGCAAAAATGTGCAATAAAGGTCTTCATTCATTCATTCATTCATTATAAAGTAACCGGCATCTTTCAAGCGACGAGATTGACACTGTACGCTTCGCGAAAAACGTACAAAACAAAAAGGGGACATACATATCCACTACACACTGCTTTTGCTTAGGTCACATTTCTAAACCGGGGCCCGGCCGGGCTGTTTAAGGCGACGAAAAATATATACCTGAGGAAGATAAAGCCTCCTTCACCGGCCTTTCTGGGGGCATTGGCACTGATGTTTAGGTCGATTTTCAAC
The DNA here is from genome assembly GCF_000003815.2 of Branchiostoma floridae. Taxonomy (NCBI): domain Eukaryota; kingdom Metazoa; phylum Chordata; class Leptocardii; order Amphioxiformes; family Branchiostomatidae; genus Branchiostoma; species Branchiostoma floridae. The sequence continues at coordinate 10,943,186 of NC_049994.1, read as the reverse complement.
TGAGAGAATACGCCGTGAAGGAAATATGCCGCGAAAGGAAAAATGCCGGGAAAGGAATATATGCCGGGAAGCTTGTACTCGCCCCCAGTCCTCTTTATACGTTAGGTGTATTTCGCTGTCCTTTCTATTATTCCTTTCGTTCCCGAAAACTGTCCAGTCGGGCCCCGGGTTGGAAAATATAATTGAAGAGAATTGAAAAAAAAAAAACTTACCATAAACAGCATGCAGTCCCGGTCCTGTTTATAGTCCGCCCGTGCGAAGTGTTTCCACGGAATCCTGAAGATGCCGTTGTCCTGGTCCACCCACTGTAAGTTGGGTACTCTGCCGCTGTTGATCTGGTCTATGAGCCAGGGACGGAGTCTCTGTCGGGTTTTAGAGTTCGGACTTCCATTCTTCAGTTGGGGTAACTCCGAGTCCGACATCTGAAATGGGTAAAATGCGTCATATGACTATCGCATTTAGCCTATATTGGCAAAAACGTGCAAATAAAAATCATTGTCATCTTCATTTTAACTTAACTCAATACATCTACTGACAGCTCACCTTTTCCCCAGATTTCAGTATATATACTAAGGATTTATTTTTTGCATTTGCTTTCGGACGAATCGGACAAACGAGGACAATGTGGAACTGCACTCAAGTGTTAGTAGCTTATTTTAACAGTGCCACATACACAGTACAGACAGAAGGTAAAGGTAGTATTCTCCCTCCCCGACCGAAGCCAGGTCCCCATTTTTACACCTGAGTGAAGTGAGGAAGGTCGTGTGAAGTGTCTTTCCCAAGGACACAACGTCGGGGGCACGGCGGGTATCGAAAACGGACTCTTGGCTTCCGAGCTCAACACGCTACCAGTTTCACCACATACAACGCCAATACAGCTTTATTTCTGAGGTGTGAATGTGAACTTAAGCTAAAATGGTAATCTATAGACTTGCCCTTTAAAAAGACTTATGATTTCATGGAGAAAATACAAAAATAAACGGTAATGTTAAGGTGTGGTGGGGAGTTGGCAGGTAGGCGTTTCTTGGAAGCCCAGCGCGTTTAAGAACCGTTTACGTGAAGTGTGGGTGAAAAGGCAGGAAGTGTGCGGTATTTACACTTAACCTGGGGTCAAGGTGATACCCCCTTTCCACTAGGACGGCGCTCTCACCGCGCTCTCTCTGTGACATAAAATTTGACAAACCTCTCAACGAATTGTATAGAAAAGAAATCTTTTTACACTTTGTGTGTTTTGTTGTCATCTCAGTCACACTTTTGCGTTTTGTATGGTATACCCAGTATGAAATTGAAGTTGGAGTTATTTAAGTCGCAATGAGAGCGCACCGCAATCTCCGTCTGGTGGAAAGCGGACCTTAGTTACAAATGTACATTGTTAAACAGTCTGAAATATTTAAATTGTGTCAATGAAAAGACGATATGCCATTAAGGTATTGGATATTAACACTTACATAACAAAAATTATGGTATAAATATTGACATTTTATTCATACGCAATCGAACGCACAGTACGCATCTCAATCGTTTTGTGTCAGTTTTATTTAAGTACGCAGGCAATACGTCCAGTAGGCGTACCTAAAACTGAAACAAAACGATTGAGATGCGTATGAGGTGCGTATTTAGCGTACGCGTACGACTGCGCATGGAAAATGTCAATACGGACCTCATACGGATTATACATATACGCTACGCTAGTGTGAGTACATCATAAGAACGCTGTAATCAATGAGCTTTCCACATCACATCATTTTACAAGATTGGGACTGTAAACAAAGTGATTTCAGAAAAAAATGTGTAAGTCTTCTTTAGTGTCAAACATTAATCAATAACAAAAGAGAGCCACCGGATACACGCACAGAGTTTTTGGGTAGAAGATGGTGATGGTTATATCGCCAGATAAGAAATTACTCAAGCAACTGGAAATGATTTTTGAAAACTAGATATGGTTCCAAAAATCATATCCAGTTGCTTGGGTAATTGCTATTTGGCGTATCTTACTACCTAGATGTCTAACCTTCACCGACGATGTATTATTGATTTACACGTGTATACATGGCGGTAAGGTGGTAAAAGTGATATTAATTCAAGGTCTTGTCCCTCTTCGCTCTAATGTGAACTACAAAGCCGGACAAGTTATTCTAAAATCTTCCCAAATGGCTTCTTGAAGGTCAAACATCGACTCTCCAGTTGCGATGAAGGTCGTAGCCGTGTGCACAGCGCCGCGGTGATATTTTCATGCACGTCTGACTTCACACGATAAATCAGATAATGCAGAAGGACGTTCACAGCCTCGAGACACAGCAATGTTGAGTAGCAATAGAAACGTGTTATTGTTTTTCGGTATCAGTTTTAGTTTAGACTGTACTGTAGCATTTATAAGGTCTTAAAACTCTAGAGGTCTTGGCTAAGACGGTCTCTTTTATGATAAAAGCTCCTTGGTTAGTCGTTGCCAAGGAGTATACGAGGACTGTTTGTAAGAATTGTTCCTGTTGGTAAGGTTAATAATTTACAGTCAGCTGGCCGAGGTTTAAGTTGGTTGTTTGGCACGTACGGGAAAGGTTAATAATGTAACTAAGGGGAGAATCGTTAGTGAACGGACAGGGGTTGGGAACGACGGGGGAGTTTCATTCTTGGTAACCTGTTTGATCCTGCTATAAGCGTAGTTTTACATCATATTCATTCATTCAATACCGCCACTACTACGCGGGCTATCATAGGTATTTTATGGAGTAGACACCACCGTGTGGTGGGTGGGATATGCTATTGGGCGATGACTTTCGTGTTTTTCTAGTCAGCCATTCTTTGCGTTGATGTCCCTTCGCACAGCCTAATGTTTTTCATTACACTTCACTTCAGGACGTGAAATTACTCAACCAGGTTCGTTGCATCCGTTCAATCAATTTTCGTTCAGTGAACAATTTATAGAACAAGACTGTCATTTCGGTTAATGGATGAGGCACCTACCATGACCGGGGTTTCTCACCAATGGGCATGAACGCAGTAAGAATATGTTGAATCGCAACCAACGGATAACATGTAAGAAGATACGTGTAGCGAGATATCCATTTTGGCAAAGAGGTTGAATAGAGAACCCTCAACATTTAGGAAGTTTCGATTTCGATCCTAACATTTACCAGAAACACCACTCTACAAAGAGCCTGCCTTTAAAGATGAAAATAAGGTGTCGTGTCAGTCTTACATAGAATCCTATCGTCTTGAGAGTGTGTTTTTAAAAGAGGCGACCTTGTGTGAGTCGGGGCGTTATAGAGTCAACATTCCGCTCAACGTGTTACGTTTCTCTCGGCTGAATAGGTAAACAAAGGCGAGAGAACTGTTCTCATTTATCAACGCGAGACCACGGCGTTTTGACAAGTGCCCCCTACGCAAGTCTCAACCCCCCACCCCCAACCCCACCTTGCTGTTTCCCATGACTGCTAACGCAGTAGAGTTTGGTACTGGTAGGAGTTTTGGAAAGGTGCGAGCGCCGAAACCGAATATAAGCATACACGGCAACAGCAGCGCAGTGACCCGTACGTTGACCTTTTCCTCAGGCAAATACAGGCACTCCGAGACCAGTCCAAGGTTCAACTCGTGCACAAAAACACCTTCTTAAAGAGAGAAGAAAGATACGGAATCGTAGCAGTCAAGTCTTCCCGTTGACTCTCAGAGGTTGTTGTTAGAAATACATAAATCTTAAGTTGCCAACGTCAATTGACGTTGTATTTACACAAGCAACACTTACATTATAAGGAGGGATTTCGAACGTACAAACTCAATCGTCGTGCCCTCTTTCGAGTATCTTTCTGGTGTATTTTAACACATTACAAGCCCCTGTACGTCCCAGTGCAATCTCTAACAGTCTCGTGCGACAAATCATGTCATAGACATTACAGACTTGCTTAATTGCTTGAGTTACGGCGCTAGCCAAGTCCTAACGATTCCGCATTGAAATGTGAAAAGGATCCTCACAAAAACAGCCCTACTTACAGTCGATACATTTAGAGATTATCAAATGAGGAGACTTACCTTAACACCAAGCATACAGACAACCTTGAGGTGACGTTTTGTCCTAAGCCAGGTGTGAAGAGAGAGAAAATATGTGGGTTGCGTGTTTGGCGAGGGGCGGACCAGAGCGAGGCTCAGCTGCACACGTCACCGGTGACCTTTCACCTGCCTCCAAGGTTATTCAAGGTTAACGATGCAGCGACACGCCAGTTCTAAAGCTTCTGTTGGCATGAAAAGGAGAAAAGAAATGTCACACAATCATGTAAACTAACACACACGATACATAGATGAAAATTGAACAGATGGTCAAATGTTTGACGCGGGTTTGGGGACATTTGGGGCGCTGGAAAACAGGTTTGGGGGAAGCCCTTTCGTTTTCGAAGCTTTCCGAGAAGGCAGTTTCGATGACGTCACACACCTGTATGGCTCGATTGCAAGGGTAAAGTTGTTTTCTAAAGGATGTTATGGATCATTTACGGTGTCTAGAACTATCGGACATCGGGTTTTAAGAAGTTCAGCTCTCACATAACAATTAAGATGATAATAAGTATATTTCAAATCCTTGAGTCTAAGTCCAAGACAGGAGTTTTCCTGACGAGCAAATAATAAAGAACAATAAAACACGTAGCTAGTCTTAATGCTACCTCTTAATACATCAAATCTTAGCTCTTTGAATTTTCCTTCTTTTTTCTGGAGAAATGGAAGACGAACGATCCCACTTTTATCGCTAATACATTAATTCTGTGATGTTTAGAAAAGAGTAAAGCTTTTCTTTTTGACTGTAAACGTTGAAACATGATCAAACATCCATGAAGATAAAAGCAAATACACAACACACCGAGATACCTTAGAAAGTTGATAAACACCATTGCAATATCGTCACACCCCTTTGCTTTGTTCCATTGCCAAATGTCGCTGACAAAATACTTGTGAGTCATTGCCTCCTTGGGCGTATTTCCGGTTCCATGTGATTTTGCGGTTGGGTTTCCGGTTCCGGTGTGCTTCTCATTTTCGATTTCTCATTTTCTTTTAGCAATGGGCTACATACGGAATAGACGGTCTTCGATACTCAATCCGATCGGTTCCAGATCACCATTTCTCACTTCCTCTAAGAAAACTAGTGCAAGGAACAGAGGAGGCGAAGTTACTTAAAGTTTCATACGTAGGACCAAGGACTTGGTAGGGCGGTGTGGGCTATTAAAGGTGTTTGGTACGCTCTACTACTCTCGAAGCAGACGTTCGGCTCGGACTGTTTTAGTATAGGCGTTTTTATGAGGCTTTCTTTTCTGCGCTATTTCTTTATGCCATCCACTATCATTTGCCTGTAAGACATAAAGAGAACAGCACCAACTATATGTAGCACCACTTAAGCTATCATTATCAACATACCGAAAATCATCATGACGATCCGTCAAACCCTTCTTGAGTTATTATTCCCTTTCAACGTCTGACACTAAACCGACCCCTGCAGTTCCAAAACCACATGACCACAGCATGTCCAGAACTCGAAATATCAATACCGGAAGTTACCCTGTAGTACCGTACTAAGCCGCTAGGGGCCTACAATCTAATCGTTTCCATCAAGTACCATCAAGATCTACCCACATACCAAATGCCAATATAATCTATCCAGGCGTTGTCCAGTTATGCTGGTATTCTAGAAACAAACAAACAAACAAACAAACAAACAAACAAACAACACACATACAAACGATACCCAAAATATGACCTTCCTGGCGAAGGTAAAGAACAGAAAACATGGTACAGCAATGTGATGTACAAATTCGACTCGCTTCGTTGTGTGTGATAGGGATAAGTCGTTCGGAAAAGTAGACCATACATGATAAGCGATATGCTCCAAATACGAAGCTAATGTGTCCCATTCCTTTTATGTTCATACAAGCGAAAGTGTCACTGCTTTTAGCGCACGGCTAATTATTCCGAACGCGGAAACACAAGGTTGCCCAAAGGCGGTGGCACGAGCGTCACTGACCTGATTGCATGAATGACATCGCTTGTCAATCAATTTTCATCTGTTTCCACAAAAATACGTTTCTGACCTTGCTTTAAATCGCACCAGAAAACTGAAACTGGACGAATACATGCCGTAAATAGCAAAATGATACCGGAAAACTGATACTGATGTCGTACAATGCTGTTCCAAAGTTAAGGAAGAGGCTTTGAAAGAACAAAAATAAAGAATTTATTGTTTTTTGTACCATGTTCTATGTGTTCGGTCATTTACGTAACCTTACTAGCCACTAAGATTTCATAATAAAGGCATTACTTTGCCCAGGTTTTTGTTCACGTTCGTTTTGTGGTGTCATCCATATATTCAAATCAGTATAGCCTTGCATATCAAAATGAAGCTTTCACAGTTTTCGCCTCAAGTTATCTGGCCTCTAGTAGTTTAGACAACTTATAGTTCCTTTCTTTTGCACAGAACGTAGCAATTCGTTAGGCGACACCTTCAAGTTCAAGCATGAAAAGAGGTATTGTTTTTGCATTCTTGGTCTCATTTTCCCGAAAAGTCCAACAGTAATTTCTACCGGCACGCAGCGACATCTATGTTACATGGATGGTACTGCAGTAGAGCTGCCACATTCGTAATGTCCCCTTCTTACTTCTTAGGGATTTTACCATGACCAGTATTCAGACGGAATGGGGGGGGGGGGGGGGTTCATAAGGTATTCTTACAAGCGCTCAAGGGATAAAATGTTGTTTTTTTCCTTCAACCTTGTTTGTTATTTCTTCTTTATTTCTTTATTTGAATTTACCACATGCAAAAACAAGTGGAAGGGAGGACAAAACAGGTGTATCAACACCTTTACAAGTTGTCCTCCCAAAATTTATTGTTGTTCACCAAGGAAATGTTCAATCGTGTTCATCAATATGGCTTCCAAGTAGTAAATGTTTTGCAAAAAATCCTCGGTAGAAAATAAACATCGGCACATCAACTGGGGGTATACATAAAGGAGACTATGGTTAGTCCACCTAACAGCGATCGCTAAAGCCTACGTACGTCTCATTTCCATAGGGATAAAATGTTAGAGGCTGAACAGTTACACGAACTTTCTTTGTAAGTTGGTAACAAAGTTTCACAATAATAAGCCACTGTCTATTCTTCTCCCATGCTTCAAACCCCCTGGTAGAAAACTACATTGCTAAAAGTCTGAGAAAACTCCATGTTGCTGCAATTGCAAGTGACTATGTCTGTGAAAACCGTGAAAAAAAGATATCGCCTAAATTATGATGTCGGTCTGTATATAGAATAATAATGATACCCCAAAAATCAAAGTTATATTTTATTTCCTGTTTGTGTGTAAACAAATATGTATAACAAAAGGGAAACAGGAACTATACACACATGCACAACGCTACAATGTACTACATACATAACGTTACAAATGGAAAGATGTAACCCCCACCCCACCCCAACCTAACCCATTCCTTTGGAAAAAAAAAACTAAGACGGACGCTAGACTGGGGGCATGCCGGCATTTTAGCAAAATATCGACTCGTGTGTCAAAGCCAGAAAGTGCACTAACAGAACTCAACTTGTCAATCAAAACATGATAGGTCACGTGCACTGAGGCGTGGGTTTAACTCGAAAATGACCTTAAATTCAGTAAAGAACCCGTGCTGTGTGAACGGGCTGTAGAATACCAGAAAAGGTACGGTCATCTGTTTCTTTATAACCACTAGTTGTTTCGTGTATAACTTTGGTAGTGTACTCAGTGAAGTGTATGGTAATATACATAATCTTACCATTATTTGTTGGGGGAAAGGATAGGGTTTGAGAGAAAAGCTGACATTGAACAATCACAATGCTTTAGATATAGAACACTTGTTATACCACGGGGAGCGTATACGTTTTATCTATCTAAGAAGGTACATGACAAGGGACTTCACACACAAAAATGAAGTTTCTTCCATATCTCTCCAGTGTCACTGACGAAAGATAGTGAATACTACTTGAAACATCTGACCGTTTCCAAAATCATATCCAGTTGCTCGAGCATCTGCTTTTTGGCGTAAGGGAATTCACAAAACGAAAAGATATGATTTGATTCTTACAAAGTTTCCTTTTTTAGTTCTACGTGACCCCCACCCACCATACCGATACTCCTACACAAGTCCTTTCATTCTCGTACACCAGTACCCTCTGGCCTTTTCCCACATGTTAAATGGTGGTGTTTTCCTTGCGGTATTTACCGAGGAGATATACTTCGATGTTATCCTTTCCTAAGCCGTCGGGATTATGTATTAATAGCACAGATGTTCCAAACATGTCCGTAACTACTCGATGTGTGTCGCGGTGCTGGATTTCAAAGGTTGAACCAGTTCACATGAATATTCATATGAATATACATGTGTATCCTTTTTACAAAGAAGCTACTAGCTGTAAATTAAAAGGAAACAGCTAGGAGGTCAAAACCTGCTAGCTGTAGTTTGAAAGGAAGCAGCTAGGAGGTCAAAACCCTTTTCTATTCGCCAAGAAATGGTCATGAAATTCCATGCATATGTTTTTGTTATTGTTGTTGCTTTAATTTGTTATAGTGTTAATGTAAGAACTTGCAAACAACCCAGCGCTTGTGGAAACATAACCGTCTTGTCTTTTTTCGCATGGATTTAAGTAATGCTCTGTACGTTTTTTCCCTGGTCAATGGGGGAGGGGGGCACAGAATAACGCGTGATAGCTACAGGTGGTTGCTAAAAGGCTTCGTGGCTGGGTTTTTCTTGCTGCTTATTTTCTGCTATTTTCTTAATACGCATCAGTTTTTTTTCTGATTATATGGCTTTTATAAAAATATCACAGCCATAAATCGTATATACAAACAGAACACACGATACACACAAAAATAGCCTCGCTATGATATTGCAGGCTTCGAGGCTATGGACATTCACTGTGCACGTGACTCCTCTTTGCTGCACGAAGTAACAGGATATATTGATCGTCTTCCGTAACCTACGGCACAGGGACGACATGTGAAGACTAACCCGAGTCTCTACTGTGTTGTATGGTTTCCCGCCATTGATATTTGATGTCATTCCCAAATCCTGTCGTACTAGTACGTCTATTATTATTTTGAGACAGACGAGGACAATGTGGCACAGCAGTAACTTATATCAACAGTGTCACATGCACAGTACAGACAGAAGGTAAAGGCAGTCTTTTCTTTTACCTCGCTGACCGAAGAAGGTACACATTTTTACACGTGAGGAATTCGAAGGTCGTGTAAAGTGCCTTTCCCAAGAGCACAACGTCGGGGGAACGGCGAGTATCGAACGCTGTACTAGTTACGCCTACGTTATAGGAGCTTTTTTTTTTATAAGAGGCCACTGAATACCATCGAAATTTTCCCGTGTTCACAGACAAAAAGAAAACTGCCTTCCTCCTAACATCACAGAACCCACACATTATAGAAAATGTGAGATCTTCTTCTTCAACTGTCTCAGGAAATGAAGTCATACCCAACAAGTTTCAGTTTAAAGTTAACTTTTAGATTAGAGTAGACATATTCCATACTGTTCTGCACTATTTGTTTGTTTGTCTCCTTTCATGTTAACGTTATACCTGCAATTAGCCATTGGGAAAGAATTTGCAATAAACTATTAGATATATTTCGCCCTTTCACCAGCGGAGATCGTTGAGCGACAGTACAGCGACTCTAACCGTCTGTCTCATAGTGTCAACTGATCTGTACTCAAAACGAAATGCAGAATATACATGTATTTTCCACGTGTATGTCTGTTCATAGGTCAAGTTTACAGTTAAAGTTCATTTACGTATGTTATGGGCACGAGTCAAACATAGCATATGTCAATATCATGTCACACTAGCAAGTCGCACAGAGACATGTTCCAAAGGCTTTGCTATACTATACTAAGAGACAGAACATGTGTTAATAGTAAACTTATTGCATAATTTGTTATTATCACAGGGATAGAATATACGCATTGTTACAGAAGAAATCAGACTGCCAACGGGTGCTACATACATAGTACCCTAACCCAAACAGGCCTTGGGAGGATTAGCGGCTCGTTACGGGGGGCATTAATTCTTTACTTTGAATTATTTCTAAAGTTGATACAAAACATTTTATATTTGAAAATTACTCTTTAAAAAATTACATCTTTCGATTGCGACTTAAGAAATGTTTGCAAACTATCAACACTTCTTGTGAAACATGGCATTCCCGTGTTTCCTCTTTTTCAAAATATTTACCAGTGTATCTATTATTTATTATTAAAACAATTTATGATTATATGACTATAATTCTGAAATATTACAAATATCGTTGAAAAACCCACACGGTGTCTTGGAATGGACTCTAGATACGTTACCACATAAGATCAAATCAGTATGTCCTGACGGTGAATAGTGTGGTAAGAAGACACGAACAGAAGTTGCTGATTCACCCCCCACCCCACCCCCTACCGAATACACACCTCACGATCAAAGCATTATTGGAAGTTTATATTGTCGGACCTCCTTTTTATGTTATATTGATACTGTCGGAACTCCTTTTAATGTCCTATTTATTCATCCGCCCGCTCATACACCACACATTATGATTGAAATAGTTTTAATAAAGTTCCATTCATTGATGGTGCTCACCTTTACATAGATACCAACACGGAACTGAGGTTACGCCCTTACTGACATCGCACCGAAACATCTCCACCGATGTCTATGTAAACATGTGCGGTATTTAGCAACAACGCGAGGCTTTGTTTGTTTTGATGCTATCTTCCAAATTCTCTATACATCAAAGTTATACTCCCCCACATTTTGTATGGTCTGTACTATGTTCCGAAAGGGTAGACATGTAGGATTTTTTACTTGTTCTATCCCAAACTTGTAGCTTAGGCCACAGCAAGTAAATTTCATGGAAGACATCCTCAGCAGACTGCAAATGTAATGAGCGAGGACGAAAAAAAAAAGATGGGTTAAAAGAAAACAAGATGGCGGAATTGTCAAAATAGACACAATAACAAGAATTGAAACGACAAAACAAGATATAACGTTGGCAGCCAACAAGTATTTCATTCTAGAAGTACACTCAAGGTTACAACACACCATATTCGTCCCATTTTGGTACTTTCTTTTTTCGTTGACCGTCTCCGGAAGGAAAAAAAAGATTATCTTTTTTTTCGAAATCAGGCGAAATTAATGAGCTGATGTCACCCATAAAATTTACCTGCTGTGGCCTTAACACAAAGTTTATTCAGAGATGCCAAGCTTTGGTTTAAAATGACGGGCAGAGCTTCATACAACATGATCTGTGTGAGAACAGAAAATGTGCTGTTGTTATTTCTTCGTGGGGAGTGTTGTTTGAGGACAAGCATATTTCAGTCACCGGAGCTCATATTTCCTCCAGAAATGAGCAAACGCAAAACAGTTAGTTTCCTCCGCATTCATACTTAGACAATGTCGTTTTCTACGACATACATGTCCTTCTAACGTGAACTTAGCACATCCGGACACGAACATTTTTGCAACTCATCCATGTATCCTGTATACCGAACGCCCCTCCCGTCTGAGAAAAAGTGGACTCGTCCGGCAGTCCTGACAGAAAAAGTCGTCCCACGTTGACATCAATCACTACCGGGTGCCACCAGGTGAGACCGCGGCGGTGTCACCCTCGTGTTACACCTTGTGCACAACCGCCTGTCTTGTCTTCAACTTCCTCAAGACGACTTGTGAGGAGTTTTCACACTTCGTTACAGGTACGACCGTTTTCTTGAACGATTTTGGTGATCGCACGACAGAGAAAATTGCACGGCAACTGACTACAGGACGGCCTTGGTCTATGTTAAGTCTACCGCGCTGTCTTCTTGTGTACCTCCCCAAAACCACACCTCTCTAAACCTTCAAGTAACTCAAGACAACCGTCTGAGGAGTTAGCTACGGTCTTTAAGGGTAAGAACATTTCTTGAGCGATTCTTGTAAACACTTGAGGAGAAAACTGCATGGCGACTGGTCACAGAAAGGCCCTGGTGTGTTTTCAGCCTACCATGCTATACACACGTTGCGCGGCTTCCTATTGATTCACGTACCGTATTCTGTTTGCTGTTTCTTTCGTAAAATCACAGAAGCAGAGTTGGAAACACTGAGGCTTTCACAGAGGCTCAAAATGTACCGTATAATTGGTAGAGAAAATTGCTACCGTGTGCATTTTCCTTATCGTAGTTTCCTTTGTAATAGTTTTATATTGAGACTACCAAGGTGCTAGAAAATCGCAGGGGTATAAAGCAATAAATCGTGATCAGCGTCGCCTGGTGAACTTTGTACGTGAGCTGGCCTTTAAGCTCATTAATGTGCCATAACATCAAATACGCGACCTTTACGGGGCGCAACAAAACCATAAAATTTCTCACACAGGTTCTAAATATGGATAACAATATGTTTGTGCCCCCCAACATGTAACATACTGCTTTATGGAATAGTAGCTGGTACAATAACAACATACCCTTCTGTTGAACGAGGGCGGCAAATATTAAGGACCTGGTCTGTGTTGACTCTTGTTAAACACGGTAAGAAGATGGTCAACAAAAGCAGAGAAACGACCACCTGTACTATATAACATAGGAGCCACTGACCATGAAACGATGTTGACCGCTTGAGACCAACCGTTGTAGAATATGGCGTATGTGGCAACCACCACCCTCCCTCCCTCACCATATAGCCTCCACCAGGCCTTCCTACGGGCGTACTTGGATCGTAGAAGTCGACAAAAAAATCGGGAAATCGGCCGGAGGAGTCAGTCAATCATCCGTTAATGTTCCCCCTCCTACGCGGCCGACCAACTCCTCTGGTACCAAAACTCCCCTGGCAAATTATTCTCCTAGCGTAGTCAGTCTGGGCTACTCAGCACAGACGTGTTGTTACATAGTACAAAAACGTATCACTGTTTTCGTTCCCTTACCTCTAACTAATTGTCTGGACATCTGACACCGTTTGAGATTTACAACACGTGGATTGTGTGAAGATTTTGGTATAATTACCGCGGCTCTCTTAAGTGGTCTCTCCGCCACGTGTATCATTTTACAATCTCCTTATTACTTTAAAAACGTTGGCTGCAATTAGAGAAGGTGCGTGAAGAAATTTGAGTGAATGTTTTTGCGATCACAACATGCAGTGGGAGACAAAATATTGTAAAAAAAAATTAAGTAATGGTTGTGCAACAAAAATTGTGGGGGAATTTATTTACGACTTCTACGGTGCTTTTTACAGCTTCTTATGTAATAATAGCTAATTATCTATACTTATGCGCTTCATATTGTAACACTTTTGTGAAATGTGTAGAATTCATTTCATAACGTCAACCGTGTATAATGTTGGACCAAAAATGAAGACACTACATAGAGAAGTTGTTTTCCAAGAGGCCTATCCTTTGGCATTAAAATGTCTGTCATAACATGTACATCAGAACATAACATCGTGTAACGGCGATATCTAGTTACCACGCACTTTGACATTATAAATCCTTATCTGGTATCACACTAGTATCTTAGCTAGTATCTGAGCGAATCCCAATGAGGCTAAAATCCCGTGACTTTTCGTGTTTGCGTTTTTTCTCACGACATTACATACATGCATCACAGATCTGGTGTACTAGTACCAACGCAACTTTGCAAGTCACACCATAGTTGAAATCCATTCCTTCGTTACAACTAGTTGTCGTGTGAGATTTGAGGATTAGGCAAACTGACGGGATAGAAATTTTGGTGTTATCTTGAGACAAATAGACAAGGGTCAGCTGTGATAAAGAAAGGTAAACTCGTCCAAATGTCAGCACGTCATGGCCGCGGCGGAGGTCAGATAACGTTGTGCCAGTGGGCATTCAAGTAGCATTTGCATAGTTTCAGCCTAGCCATGGATTATATAACAACCAATGGACTAGCTAGCCCTGTGCTCGTAGTCTCTACCAGTCTCCCGCCTGACCGAATAAGGGGACTTTGACCAAGTTAGGAATAAAAAAAGCCTAGTAGGAGTTGATTGGCCAAGGAGTGTTGGCCGGCCTTAGGTCGCAAACTGTACTCCTCTGGCGTTTTTTGGGGTCTTATTTGGCCAATTTTTCCTATCTTTTCAGCGATCTGTGGAGCCTGGTAGAGGCTACTATGCTCGACTCTAAACTCATTGACAACAAGATCGCTGTTCTTTGTTTTCCCTACACCTACACACATAACCGTTAAGTATCGCAGACAAGCAATTGCACAATGTCATGGAGGTAATAGTGCACTATCTCACAGTTGAGCTCCTGGTTCCAATTAATTGGCAACTGGAGGACCCGGTTCAATCCTGGGTAGGGCATCTCGGTTGGGGCCGCACCCGTCTTTCGGAAGGGACACAAAATGGGTCCCATGCGTTTGAGAAGGTGCCTCAAGCACGTTATAATATAATAAAAAGGAGAATGATTATATCCTGCATCTGAAATAGCAAGGTAAACGTACTGTCCTATGTACCCGCACTACAAGGGTCTGTACGAACGAACACCTGCTACCGTTATATCATCTTCATAGAGAAAAAGTTCAGAGATGAAGGGTTGTTTTCAGAACAAAGCAACGTCAATCACAAGCAGCATATTGCAACGTTTTCATGATACATTTGGTCTCATTTTGTCCGACATATGTGTGTGTGTATTCAGGAAATATGAATCCGAACCCTGTTGATATATTGCTATTGAAGCACTACGCGCCGTATTTGCCCACGTGCACTCTTTAATAAGAAATATGAGTGTGGTAAAACAAATATGGGTAGATTTTCGCTCTAGCTCTCAAATATGAAATAACAATGACTGGCAAAATAGTCAAATATCAGAATCCATACAGCCATTTTCATTTTAGTACTGCACATACTGTGACATGGGGGAGGGGGGCATCCATACGGTTCTGTTATGGCTACGGTTATTTTGTCTCGCCAAATACGCCAGATCGCTTGTACTAGGTCGACTTGTTGAAGGTAAATATTGACCTTCCATGGTACGAGGAGCACCAAAAGATTTGGCTGAAGCGCCGTGGAGATGTTCTTTGTCGGCGGAATGTCTTAGGCGGTCAAAGCCGCACCTTCCTATAACACCTGAGACCAGTGTTATCTTAAAGCATTGTGTGTGGAGTCACGTTAAAGGCGTTTTGCATGCTCTGATATTTTTCGTGGTAACGTATCTCAGAGGATTTGAGCAGGAAGTAGTCATGTTTAAAGCCCTTGCATGCTCTGATATTTTTTCATGGGAACGTATCTCGGAGGTTTTGATCAGGAAGTATGGTTAGATGTGGTTGCTGTCTAGGTCCGAGAAGAAGTCAACATTACAGGTACAATGACATACATTATCATCAACATAGCCTGTTACACAGATTATACTGAGGGTAAATGTGTGTTTTATGTGTGTAAAGGTATCTATTACATCCATCAAGAAGAAAACAATCGCTGTTTCTTGTATTTCTACTGAGCTTTCAAAAACAACATTTTAATGACCATCTTATACCACCATAAACACACAGGGATATGAAAAAATCGAGAGTTAAAAAAAAGGAAAAGATTAAAGATTTACTTCGGTTCCACGTATTGGTGAAATATTCACTTGATTCATCAAAAGGTTATGATAGGCCGTTAAATGGAAATCATCCACAAATAGATATACTTACCAGAGCATACACAAGTGGTATTTCGATTTTCTTTATTGAGGTATTACCTAAAAATAGTCTAATCCTCAGTTTCTTCCTCCGCGCAAAAAGCGCTTTCTGTGGCCTGTGCAGCCCTCAGGTGTTCACTCTGTACCGTTAAAACTGTGTCTATTTTTGGGTAATACGATAAGTGTACATGGTTTACGGGAAGCCTTGGTTTGAGAGGGTTTAGTGGTGTAGTCGTGTTGGACGTGTTGTACTGGGGGTTACTGGTAAAGCCCCTGACACACATAGCCGACAATAACCTTCTCTGTGATTGGGAGTTGGTCGGTGAGGTTGTCTACCAGTTTAAGATAGTTTGCCACGGCCAACTATGAATTTTGAAATAAAACAATAAAAACCAGAAAGTGATATTCTGCTTGGATACGATCAGAGGAGCAAATTGGAGCTAGAATAGGATTCCAGGCTACTTTCAACCCAGCGCTGACAGTGGTTGGGGAGGGGTCGGGGGCATAGCCGTGGGAAGGTCCTGAATGTACGACAGGGATTCAAGATATATTCATGATTTTGTTTATCCTTCGCTCTCTGTAAATTCGTGCATACACACAGAGACACATACGGGAATACACGCAGAGAGAGAGAGAAAGAGAGAGAAAGAGGGGAGAGTTGGAGAAAGAGAGAGACTCGGAGAGTAAACTTAAACGTTTTGATACCCGTCACTTTCAGTGATCGATCTTTTGTTATCACGAATATGGTAATTCAGTGAAGTGTATGGGCTGTGCTTCACCCCTGCATATCTAAGTAGTGTTTTACAAACATCTCCGTACATGAAATACAACAAAACGAACCGCATATCAAATTCTACTTTTTCATTCCCTGGTAACTATCTTGGCCTGTACTATTTTATGATTTTTTATGTGGGTGATATGTCTACAGTTCAAATATTTACAAATTCCACACTTAGACATCCCCGCAAAAGGAGTCATAAAAAGATATATTCACAATATTTTTTCATAGATGTGCGGAATGTTAATTGACAGTGTTGTTTTGATCAATCACGAGCGCACATCATATGATAACAAACGATAGGGACACAAAACAAACAACATACCCCCATCACCACACACAGTAAAACAAAGGATCGATAGATCAGATAGCAGGGATGTCATAGCCTGTGAACTGTGTGTTTATTGTGGGTGGTCGTAAATTGGCGGACTGTTTAATTGTAAACCTTATATATTGATTTGTTCAGTCTTTCATCACTATAATAGCAAATAGGTCCAACTATAAATGCTATTATCAGCTGTAGGTCTGGATGTTGTATTCTAACAATAGAATGCATTGGACAAGAACAAAGGAGGGACATATTAGACAGGTTGTCACTTTTGACTATTCTCCAAGCAGAGGTTGGGTCGCGGAGACAGTAGTGGTCGGGATTTTTACCGACTAGCTCCCCTCAGGGCCCGATCGGGCTATCTAAGGAACTTCGAAAAATTTGCACGTTAAAAATATACACAAGTAATGCTCAAGACTAGTCTGTGTAACGATTTTAACCTCCTTGGTGTAACACAAAGTTCGGGGCCGTAACTGGGCCCTCCCCGTAGGCCAGCGGATGTTGAGCGGGCTGCTATAAGCGAGATTTAATCAGGCTAGGCCGGGCCCCTTTGTGGAAGTGTGACGTAGGCCTAACCGTTGTTTCCTAACTCTGTTACAGCGACCCGTGGTGACAGGGACCAGGATGGGGTGAACATGACGTCATCAGGCGACCTGCTGACAGAATTTCACTTCCTGATCTGCAGACTCTGCAACCAGCCCCTCCACCATCCCAGAATCCTCCACTGCTGGCACTACTTCTGCCTCCACTGTATCGGCGGCCATCTTCGATCGAACGACTCCGTCCAGTGTCCCGTGTGTGACGTCAAAACTCTCCTGCATAACGAGGGACTGGGCGGGCTCACGCACAAGGCCGGAGGTTTACTGACACGGCTGTCAGAGACTTGGAAATATATTTCTGAGAGCGATTTGGAGACAGAAATACGTCATCATTGTCACTACCTCGCCAAAACTATCCCGGATCCTTTGCAGTGTCTTGTCCCCTCCACACGGGTTTGTCAGAGTTGTGAGGAGTACATGTGCGAGGACTGCTCTCCGTTACACCTGATAGAAATGCATTCGCAACAGTATTATCTTTGCAAGCGGCACGGCGAGCCAGAGTTAGCTTTTTGTGAGGACTGTCGTGTCGTGGCTTGTTTCATCTGCACTAGGGAGGAACACCTGTATCACGATACGTGGGGACTAGTGGAGAAGGCAGAGCGCTACAAGTCAGAGGTGAAAGAGTTGATTGACAAGTGCAGAAACAGACGATGGCGCGTGGAGGACAACCTGGAAGCAAACGTCAGAAAAACCAAGAGCGAAATCCAAAATGAAGCGAAAAAAGCGCTGGAAGTTTTGACGAAAATGATCAAGCAGAGAGAGGGGGAGTTGCTCGGGCAAGTAGACCAGTTTGCCATGGAAATGTGGATCAAGATACATCGAGAGAAGCAGAATTCTGATCCCCAAACTGAAAAGTACGACGGGCTTGTCACGCTTGGAGAAAGCCTGCTGGATTTTGGGAGCAGCCAGGAGATCGTCACTACCCATCAGCACTTGCGGTACCGCCTGTCGGGGGCCATCGCAGAACAGTCGCCTCTGCAAGTTCCAGAATTGTTGCGAAAGGAAATCTCTTTCATCCCAGCCGATCCCCGAACTATCGAAGAGGAAGAACTCCTCGGCAATCTCAATTTTTCAGCGGAAAGCGATCAGGAACGGATGCGGGAAGATAGCTCGACATCGGAGGAAGCAGAATCACGTGATGATCAGATGGAGTCACGTGACGATCACGTGATCCCCTCGTGGGTTTCCGCGGAATCTGGCGAGGTTTCTACAGAATCTCCCATTGAAGAGGTTCCCGTCCGCAAGCGCAAGATGAGTCTGATGGAAAACATTCTCAAAATAGGACGTGAGTTCGAACGCAGACGATCCCTGGATACAATTCTTGACGATGATGAAAACAAGGACAGTGAAGATGCCAAAGACACATATTCCGAACCGCTTTCACCATCGTCTAAGAAAAGACACAAAAGTGCTGATGATACCCTGGCTTTTAGAAACACGGAAGAAGAACAGACAGAGAACGAGAAGAAAACAAAGAACAGAACAAGAAAAATGAGTCTACCGGCGATAAGTCTCCACAGATCTATGGAATCCTTGACAACAGGGAAGAACAAAGACCGTGTCACGTCTTCCGGTAAACTTGGCAACGGTAAGGAAAAACGATTCTCTGTCTTCAGCTTAAGCTGGAACAGACAAGAGGCGTCGATTGCCGAGGACGTCTTGGAAGCTCAAGATGAAGAACCAGCCGAAGATAATAAGACTTTAGAACCTAAGTTAAGCAGCAGCAGTTTGGGCAGCCTGCTTGACAGTGGATCAGGCAGGGAGGATGAAGACGATGATGATGAAGAAGAAGACGATACAAAAAATGAGAAAGGAAATACCAAGAAACCAAGATTCAAAGTGAAGAATCTAATGAAGAAAGCAAAGAGCACACTGAGTCTTCTACCTGTGGCAAACACCGAAGCAAACGAGAAGGAGCCAGGCGGGTGGAATGACACGCTACGCCGTAAGAAGTCGAGCGGTGACTCCAGCCTCAATGGGTCCATGACATTCAGCGATGTCGGGGACACGAATGACGTCTACGATGGGAGTCGCAAGAGGTACAGCGTGACAAGCACGGGATCCAGTGCTACCATCACATCCACGGGGAGCGAGGGCGAGAGGACATTTACAGGAGCTGATGTCAACCTGGATGGCGCCTCCTCGTCCTCGTCAGAGAATCGGAAGAAACGCGATCCCAAGAAGTGGATGAGTAAGAGAAGAGCAGACATCAAACATTTCAGCAGACGAATCAGCGTTGACTTGACAAACTCCTTGAAAGCTTGGAAGGCGCAAGAAGAAGACGATGAGGAAGACGAGCAACGTGTCCATCCCTGGGACGAACTTCCCGCCAAACGGCACGACTCTGATTTGGAGAAAGTCTCAGAGGTAAACGCTGGGGACTCAGGTGACCCGTATGAGACGTTAAACGGCGGCGGTGGCAGCCAAAATGGCGTCAACGGTCGAGTAAAACACCGTAGGGTGACGTTTGACGACATCAGTGCCAATCTGCGGGAAATGAACATCCAATCAGAAAGCGACGATAGCGAAGCCGAGATGAAGCAGTCGGCAACCGAAGTTTCTCGATCTCTGCCGAACATAGACGAATCCGACCGAGACGACCCGAAACTTTCCGACGACGACGAACGGACGGACGAGGATGATATTATTGATGGTAACGCCTTGAATGGCTCGGCGACATACATCCCCGCTACTAGAGCCACAAAATACGTGCCTCGGAAATGGTCCCGATTTAAAGCTAACTTCAGCCCACAGAAAAACGAGAGGAAATCGTTGGAATCGGAGAACGCGGAACGCCCAAACTACTACCGCGGCCGGAGATTCAGCATGTTTTAGAAACACAGACAAAATGTTGTTTACGGATTTCTACTATCAAACTTATTATTGTCTCCACAGGTAGCATTATAAACACAGTTTAGATTAAAATATCGAGAAAAATAATATTCAACTTGAACGATAGAAGTATAAGCTATCGTATGGATGTAAGTGTCGTATAATAGCATTGTTTCTTATATTGTTTTGTGACATTCAGATTCATTTTGAATATCAGCGGTACACAATGCTGAATGTAACATGAATACGTCTGTATACGGAGCTGAATTTTTATTTCTGCTGATCGTATCTTATTTATGGACGGATAGAACAGGATATCAAGTTATAAATATCAAAATCAAAAACATCATTTTGTATAGGTCACCAAAATTGACACAATATTACACAAAAAGCGGATTATATCCTAGAGTCATATTACTTCAAGGATGCTTATTTTACACCAAAGTTACGTTTGCATTCAATAGAAAATCCACGAACGACTATTATATTGATGTCGGACTATTCCATTTTAAACGACAGAGAGGGGAAATTAAGCAATTTTTTTATTCTTATCTCTTCCAATTCAGATGACATATTCTTGCATCAAAGTACCATACCGTTATTTTGGACATAGCCCACCCCTAACAATTTAAACTAGATCTTTGTAGCTTAATGTTCAATACTGCACTAAGGTTAGTTCGATCGTTGTCATTTGTGAGGATTATGTAAGAAAGAATAACTTATGTGTAAGTCATTGTGCCTTTTCAGTAAGTCCATGTGACATTGTATGCAGTTATTTGAGTATATTGTATGCAGTTGTTTTAGTAAATGTATATCGTGTTATCCTTTATACGGCGCTTTTTGGATGCACAGAGCCGCGATTTCATAGAGTAAAGTTTGAGAAGAGATTTAATATTAAGGGTTAGATTTGTAGTCAACGTGTGGCAACTGATGACAGGAATCATGTTACAAATCGTATTTGTATGTTGAGTTATCATATAGATAATCAAGTTTATTGCAAAGTCTTGCCCGTGGGCTAATTGCAGGTAACATAGATTCAAACAGTGTAAAATACAATAACACAAGTGTCTACTCTAGTCTAAAACTAGTAAAAGCTAACTCTAGATCCTGGGTTATTGGGTTCGACTCCTTTTTCGAAGACAGTGGAAGACGAAAGATCCCACTTTTTCTATTATGTGTGGGTTTAGTGATGTTAAAAGGTGAACTGCTTTCTTTTTGTCAGTGAATGTGAGAAAGTTTGGATGGAATTTGATGGCCTCTTTGAACAGCTCTTTTCTTTCTTGATTATAGAAAGAGCAGTTTGACATAAAATGTGTTTATAAACGTTGACTATTGACCGTTGTCTCAAAGCAAATGTCTGAAATAAAATAAGACTAAAAATATCTTTGACATCGTTTCACGTATTTGATATTTTTGTCGAAAATATGGAAGATTCAGGAATGTCTTTTGATTCTGGTTCAAAATGCTGTCTGCAGTATTCTGATTTCATATAGAGGGCGCTTTGTACTGACTGTAAAGAGTTGTCGAGGCCTAATATGATTTATCTGGATTCAGCCATTTTATAGCAGTAAGTTACTAATAAGTCTGATAATCGATCATAATCGATCATATCAACATAAAGGATATGTATTAATGATGTTTTTCTCAGCTCCTATTGGAATTTTCAGCTATTTTCACTTCTCCCTACGTATATTTGCATTTTATGTTTGTCCCTAAATTTCAGTTTAAGTGTGCCTGAGTATTTCAAATACGGATGTGTTCTCTAGGAGACTCGCCCATATGTAAGAATGTACCTTAAATTGGTCCCCGCCAAATTCTGTGCAAATCCGGCCGTTGCTATTTGAATTCTGTTAGGAAGCAATACAGCAATGGCTGACGAAAGGTAATCAAAAAGTCATTAAGAGAACAACATTTTACGAGCGTGATTATAAAAGTATATGTACTTTTAACAAATGAGATTAATGTTTTATTGCAACGTAGAAGAAGTTTGTTGTGGCTAAAAGGGTAGAATTGTATTCATGTGGTTTTATAATCAATATACATTAGCGTTGTTGTCCCAGCCGGTCGTTGGAGGGTGAGTGTTTCAGTGAATAACGCTCGCCCTATTCTCCGCCATGTTTGAACAACCAGTGATCTGTCGTGCCTGTACAAACCGCGCGGCGCCGTCGCCTAGCAACGGACAAGGTTCAGGCGACGCCGAATGGCGGGTCAGTCGGGAGGGGGTCGGGCACACACAACCTTGTACCGGAGTCGGAAAGGTGAGAGAGGAGGGCTCTCGGACGCTGACAGATCCTCCTGACAACGGCAAGAAGAATGTCTTGTTCAAGACGTCTTGTCTTAAGGATACGCTAAGCCGAGAAGGATAAGACACGAACTCTCTCAGCAAGATTTGCCCCCTCACCGGCACGTCTTGCGGTACCACTCAACAAGTAACATCGCCTCTCAAGAAGGGATTAGAGGAGATAGAGTCATCCCTCCAGGTGGAGTTTGAGGCGGGAATCGGACGAAAATCACAAACTTTAGGACATTCGATGAAACAGACGTTTATGCCAGTTGTTGCCAAGGAGGGTTCTTGAAACCAGGATGTGTAGATGGGGATGCACTACCACGGATACGGTATGTACACTTAACACATAAACACTGGTTTAGCTGCTTTATACGAGTGTTTTAATCAAAAGGTCGCCCAATTAGTACTTCATGTTTTAACTTGAACCCTCTGTCAATTCACGGTCGGGCGTATCATAACTCACTGCTGTTTGGTGCCACAGCAAAGGGACTCGTTTTTTTGTTTGTTGATCGAAACGATTTTTCTGTTTGACCTTAACACAACAGTGTTGTGAACTTAAGCAGATGTTATCCGCTGACATTACTTAAGAAGACGACGACAACCTTTAAGCAGGCCTCTCCTATCACAAAATGCAGAAAATATCGTATTTCTTGCTGTATTGGTTGGCCACAATGCTTTCTTTTCAGCCTATTTCAAGAGAAAGGTACACAGGAATATGTGTGGACAGCGACGCTGAACAAATGTTTCTATGATCATTAGGTATTTACCCACGCAAATAAAAGCTTGAAAGACAGCAAAGAAGAAAAAATATTATCTTTTTACGTTGAATCGTATCCGTCTTCAAAAACGTGGTTACCGACGGAAGTGAAATGTATCCTGAATTAAATTTGTTGTATAGAAGAGTATAAAGGTCATGTACTTTGGAATGTCTGCAATCGTCAAATTTCTCTATCATGTTAGAGGATCTAGCCCCCTATTTAGTTAAGACCAAGTCCTTGTAAGCCACCATGTTTGTCTAATCTTAATGCAAACACAGTAGCGGCAATAGCAACCTAATAAAAGTCAAACACACACAAGGTACCATCCGTCAAAACACACCGTGAACCTTGCTATACGTATGTTTTACCTACATGTACGTGTTGGCATTCAAGGCGGTAATTCGTCTATTGAGAAATGGGATAAATTGCTTAAAGACTACCCGGAATTCACCTGAGAAAACTGACGGCTGTTATACAATAGAGCACAACACCTGTGTTAAGAAAACATGACTACGGTTGTTATGACATAATTGAGTAGACCTAAAAACTAGATACAGAACACGCTGTAGGACAGTCGCAACTGGGTCAGGACAGCGTTTACTAAACATTCGTTTTTGTAAACAAAAAACATTCGTTTTTGTTAACAAATAAATAACAAGTAGCAATCAGATATAGTCGAGAAATCACCAAAGCAATAGTAGGTACCTAGCAGCTTTCAAGACCAGATATTGCTTTCATTTTTACAGCACCAGTAGTGAAAGAACAACATGAGTTGGATAAAGTGTATTGAGCCGGACGTATCATTTTCCCCCAATGTTTGACGGGTATTGCGTTCTACTAAAAGCCACTTCACGATTGTGTTGAGGTAGTTAATGCTTTATGCTCGGCTGCTAAGTGAAATCTGAAAAGTGCACGCGTAGAAAGGAAGGTTGATATGTTGGGCCTGTCAGTATATATGTATATGTACGTGTATAAATCAAGTTTAGGTACGATTGAAAAAAGTTTCAATGGTAAATGATTAACCGTAAGTTGTAGCACTTTCACATAATCAACCAGGATGATACTTTGACGTTACTTTTTAACGCAAAAAAGTAAAGAAAAGAGTTGAAAGATTTTAAATTTTATTTCTTGATCTTATTTCTTGAAGTAAGGCCGAGAGTCTAATTCTTACTTTAATTTCTAAAGACTTACCCTGTGCATAAGTCGTCTGAAACAGTTTTCTTAAGGAATTGAAAGGAAATCATTTCGTCCAAAACTCCGTTTCTGCCATCTACCACTGTACACTGTAGAACATACAAGTAAACCTAAACGCGTAGTATTTGCTTAGATATGTACAAGGTCACAACAGGTCGTATGTTAGGAACAGAGGTGAGGTAGTCATACAAACAGTGACGTACCACAGATCTATGGACAGGTAAACCTACCAGGTAACCCGACTCGCCCGCGGTCACTCATGCATTTATAACACAGCTGGAGGTGCAGAAACTCGAACCGCCGATAGGTGTCGCATTTCCACAACCAGTGTCGTTTGCAATTGTGGAGAGTGACATTGAGGTCCGAAAGAGTCTGAAAGTCTCCAAAGTTCAACGTACAAAGCCTTTTATCGGACGCAAATCTATGACTAACCGAGACAAGCATAATGTAGCAAATCACAAAACACCTTGTAAGAGAGAAAGGCCGGTCAGGGCGTTCTACGCAGCTCTCTGTTTGCCAA
Source organism: Branchiostoma floridae (assembly GCF_000003815.2). Classification (NCBI taxonomy): domain Eukaryota; kingdom Metazoa; phylum Chordata; class Leptocardii; order Amphioxiformes; family Branchiostomatidae; genus Branchiostoma; species Branchiostoma floridae. Next base: position 10,918,249 of record NC_049994.1, on the reverse strand, counting down.
AAACAGAGGACCTGCTCTCAAATGTTTGTTTTTCCGATTCATTACAGAGCTTTATTGGACGCAAATCTATGATCAACCGAGGCAAAAATAATGTAGCAAATCACAGAATACCTTGTAAAAAGAATGAAACTTCAGAGTATACTTGAAACTTCAGAGTATATTACTATCAAGTGTTTCCTTTTCTCCCTCATTACAGAGCTACATGTGTCGATACTGTGGAACCCGGTATTGCAAGGAATGTCTACATGGAGAGTTCCCGGGGGAGATGAAGGCACCGGACATATGCCGCATGTGCAATCAGGTAAGAAATCGCAAGAAGGCGTACCTGAACATGAACAAGAGATCTTACGCGTCACGGGTAGTGGCAGAGACATAGAGTTATTTTTGTCTTCCCAGGGCATATTTATGCACCAAATGGCATCAAAATCCATTCATAGTTTCTTGGGTTATATTGGCCAATATGAGCGGAAAAATAGACAAACGTGCACACGCACACACAGACACGAAAATAATCCCGCAATTCATTCAGTCAACCGTAAGAATTTAGTGACCTGAACGGAAAGAATATTCATAATGTGTAGTATTGTTTGATCCTGCGTGTCATACAAATACAAGAAAAGCCCAATCATCTATTATGATAAAGTGCTTCTTATATCATCAACACACTGAGTGTATTCAACCCTGTATACAAAATTAAAAAAAAAAAAAATAGATAAACTAGAGTTCGGCGACCTCATACCTCCATGAAAATTTAGAGCTTTCGTCAATTTCATGCAATTGACTAACACATTAACATAATTTATGCATGGTGTCGTTCATCATTGACTAACGTACACATGTCACAATTATGAAATTCCCATTATTAATCATAAAGCGGTTTTGCAATTTCTACATAAATTACAATTTCTACATAAATTATGCAAAGAAGTTCCTCATTACCATATTTGTTATCTGCTTATTTTCCACCTATCATAATCAACATGTGTTACATGTATTGAGGTCCAGCTATTGAAAACAATGGAATTATACAATTTCCTCATTAATTATGCAAATTAAGTCCTCATTTGCTTAACATGAATATCATTATGAACATCTTTGCCTAAGCTACCTGCATGCCTAAAATGCAGGCAATCCGTCGTTCCTTTCTACAGTTATCCTCTTTGGAGTGTCTTGACAAAAACGCCCCTGCAGTTCCACAATTAAATGTTAGGGGCCTGAAACTTGCCCCACTTTTTTATGGCACTAAAAGCTATCTACCACCTAAATATCAAGACCATAGCATGTCTGGAACAAGAGATACATTGAAAAACTGCTATGATAGAATATTCTCATTAATTATGCAAATGTACTCCCATTTTGCATAATAAGTATCTTATCTTATAAAACATTGTCTAAGGTACCTATATACCAAAAATCATGAAAATCCATTATTCCCTTCTTGAGTTATCGTCTTCAGAAGTTTTTGACAAAAATGCCCCTGCTATCCCAAAACTAGATGCTAGGGGGCCCAAACTTATATCATTACTTCCTGAGCACAAGAGCTATCTAATACTTCAAAATCGTGACCATAGCATGTTCAGAACACCGAGATAGCAAAACCGGAAGTTGCGCTGCAGTACCAAGGGTAGCAGCTAGGGGGCCCAAAATCTAATCATTTCCAGCTTTTGTCACACACTACCAACACACCAAGTATGAAACCAATCCACCCAACCGTTCATGAGTTATCTTGTTTACACACAGACAGACAGACAGACACACAGACACACAGACAAACGCAGGGTAAAATATAACCTCCATGACATTTCATGGAGGTAATAAATGACGTTGTCTTTTTTTTTTTCAGTCTAACTGTCAAGGCCAAAGGGTAGAATACGTACCTGGGCACGAGTACCCACGAGAAGGGGACAAAAAACGCGGCAAATCCGGCAAGAAATCCGGCAAAAAGGGCAAGAAATCCGGAAAGAAGAAGGGTAAAAAGTCCGGCAAGAAAGGGAAGAAATCTGGAAAAAAGAAGAAAAAGAAGTAGCAATATTTTTTCTGGTTGTACTCCCTCGTCATTAGATGCTTTGGTAGGTTGTGGGCATTGAAAGTCTTATCATCATCATCACAATGTCCATAACATTATAGATATTTATAACATCGTAATGTGACTCTATGTATATCTTAACTCAGCAAAAATGGCATCTGTAACTATCTATTGTCAGTAAAGTTTTGTGTCAGAAACAGGGTCAGAGGTCAATGGCAATGTGTAATACCAAGAAAGAATGTCGTCAACAGATGTTTTATCAGGGTAAGATCAAGTTTGCTAGAGGCCTCTTCTTAAGATGGAGAAAAGATTTCTCACGAAGTGGAATTATTCTTACTACAAAATGTATCGAACTTTCATTTCTTTTGTAACAAAGACATTGTTAATCTTCATATACATGTATCTACTTTTTGTTGAATGATAGATTAGATTGTTCAATATGTTGCTCTTTGTTATATTTGATTGTTCTAATGTCCTGTAAATGTTTGTTCAATGAAAATGAAGGTGCTTTTGGACATTAACATCGTGAGAGTGTTCTATGTTCGAGTCAAAGATAATTCATATAGATAATGGATTGCTACCTCTTAGAGATAGCAGGCATGTGTCTTAGCCAAAATGCATAATTTCCCCAATCACTTAAAATATACGTGTACAATGTTTGCTTTCAGATTAAGATTTCTTTTCCTCTATAAAAGGTCTGTGCAGTTGTTCCATTCAGCGCTGCCCTCTGTCAATTCAACCAAAAACTGCAGGTTGTGTGGCTTCATACGGTGGTACTGTCCTTGGTGCTGAACAAGGCATCACTCCACTTTGTACAAACCCTATTTCATGTTTCCATTTAGAATTTGAATAAAATCTCCATTATTTCATCATACCAATGCCACTCTTCATACCAGTATTCCTATTGGTACCAGTTCGTTTTCCTTGGCCCCATTTACAATTTTAAATCCAGGGGCATATGGACAGAGAGAGTGAAGTAGTAGACATATGGTGTTACGGCACTGTTAGGCTTATACCCTTTATGTACACAACCTAAGCATAACTGAACAAGAAGTCAACAATCACGTTCCTCTTTAATATTCCGACTTTTTCTTAAAATTCCCTGCACTGTTGCTATCGTGGCACCCCATAGTGCAAGGGGAGGGTGTCTGGCTCAAAGGTCAGGGGTTTGAGTCCCCTGAAATGCTCAGATGTTGCAGCCATTAGACAGGTACATGTTCTCTTCAAGTGGATCTGAATAAGGTCAAAGTCAAAGTACAAGCCTGGTGTGTTACACCTTTAGGCAGTTTACAACAAGGAGTTGAAGAGCTATCAAAAAACAGATTGCAGTGTTCAACTCCCCACAAACAGACCTTTCCAACGATACCATAGTTTGCCTATTTCGGACACTTTTGAAAAATCAACATTTTTGGTTACTGTTATCGGTGCTTAGCTATAAACGCAAATAACTCGCCAACAACAAGAGCTATCAAAAAACGGATTGCAGTGTTCAACTCCCCACCAAGAGACCTTTCCAACGATACCATAGTTTGCCTATTTCGGACACTTTTGAAAAATCAACATTTTTGGTTACTGTTATCGGTGCTTAGCTATAAACGCAAATAACTCGCCAACAACAAGAGCTATCAAAAAACGGATTGCAGTGTTCAACTCCCCACCAAGAGACCTTTCCAACGATACCATAGTTTGCCTATTTCGGACACTTTTGAAAAATCAACATTTTTGGCCGCAGAACAAACAGACTAAAAACAATACCACCTTGAAACTTCTTCAGCAACGTTGTTAACATAAAGTAATAACACTCACCAAAGGCAGACACATTTTTACGAATAACACATTTTTACGTTTGATTCACCATCTCATTTATTGAGGATCACCTACATAGTATTCTCTAGCCTGAGTACTATCCTCTGTTGTGACTGCTGGCTCAATCATTTTTCTTGCTAACGAAAGTGAAAGGATTGAGCCAGCGGTCACTACAGAGGATGGTACTCAGCCTTAGTATTCTTGCCTACTGGGCTACTTAGGGAATCAATTCCTTCTACAATACATGTAGTGTCCTTCAAGGATGCTTCTTTAATTTGCTCATTTACAGTCAACATATAGTGAGTGATAGTTCTTTTATTCGCTTGCCTACAATTTTCTAAGATACAGTTGACCATGATTTGAAAAAGATGGTAATTCTATCAGTTTAATAAGCAATTACCAAGTGTCAATTGTAGTAGCTTCCGTACATGTATAATGTAAGAGAACAGAAAGGGCCTTTCAAGATAGTTTCCATGTAAAGATCGAAGTTGTACACCTTTGCAAACATTCAATAAGGCATCTTACAAACTCTTCGACTAAACAAAAATGAAACCCGAAAAAAACCTCCAAAGCCACAAAAAATTTATCATTTATAAACATAGTTTTATCAAGATTATTTTTTGAAGACGTATATGTAGTAGATGATATTTAGGGTTAACATCACAATGCATACAAGAAAGAA
>NC_049994.1:10908631-10910623 GCF_000003815.2 Branchiostoma floridae | reverse complement strand
CTAAATAGGTTTTTCAGCTTAACCAACATTGCAGTTGACTCGGTAAGTTCTTAATACAGTGAAAAAACCAACAGACAAAATTTGCGTGCTTTGCGGATACAAATTGTGAACAAAACAAGAGATGTAGAGTGTTTTGGGCCAGTTTCTTTCATATTAAACTGGATTAATAGCTACACAAGAAGATTTGCTCAGTAAAAGGCAAAAAACACCAAAAATGTTCCTAATTGGCTAGTTTTCTATTTGATTCAATTAAAAATAACCAATCAGAGCATGCCTTTCACCATATTGCCATTATCATATAAGACTGGCTCTAGTGCCTAAAAACCAATCATGTTAATTCTCTGTGACCCTTTAAATTTTTAGGACACTTCTCTGCAAGACTGCCACTTTTTGCATTGACTTGTTGTAAAGCTAGTTTTACTTCACCGCCAACTTAATGTTAGAGTTAATATGGTTAGCACAGAAGAAACACACTCTAAATGTTTGCAGCAAGAAGCACAGGAACAGAGTGAAGAAATGGGCTTCTTAATGAGAATGGTTAGTACTGTTAGTAGTACAAAGGGAAGTTATCAAGTACTTTGGGCAACTTTCTACAGTGGCTGCTTTTAAAAATATACTGTATCAGGACTGTATCAGGACTTACATACATACAGTTAGTTATCTAGATAAGTTTTTTTCTAATATATACAAAACTTGTAACATTTCTTGAGCCTACACTGTAATGTGAAAACATAGGCAAACCAGCCAGCTTTCAAACCCCCCTTCATCATACAATACAGTAAGAGTCGACATTGGCTGCACACTGCTTTCATTACTAGATTAACCCTAAAGATGGTCAACGCCACATTTGGGACATTGTTGCCACAGTGCCATCTACTGCACTCAGCTCTGAGGAAGGTGGGTTTTAGGAGTTTTTATGTTTTCATTGCCTTTGCCAAGAAGATTGTTTTTGGTGCCATTTGTAGGTGTGGCGACAGGATACCATGACAAGCTGTGGATGGATCCTTATGGTATTTAGTGGGTGGGTAGGGGTCAGGTAAACGAAGGTTTGAATTCAGCAATGGGACTCCTAGCAGCTTTCTACCGAACTGGAGCAGAACTTTTGGGTTTTATATCTTGTATCTTGAACATTCTATGGTCATGACTTTTGAATGGTATATAGTTTATTTTACCTGTATCAACAATATTTTACAGTGATGAATTTAGAATATTTTCATACTTCTATCTCCACAGTTTATCACTATGTATCTTAATTTGTAAGCTTTTGTCTTAGGTTGAGTGTGTGGTATACACCAGAGTATTGAAGTCCAAGATACAGCATAGGATTGACCAATCAGGTGCAATGGAAGAGCAGGTGAAAGCCTACTGCTAAAATTCAAAATGCAAACCACCTTTTCATTGGCTGTTACCCTCCCTGACAGTTCCTTTTTTCAACCAACCAGGTGTTGTGTCCTTTATTAATTTTCTCACCTGGTGAAATGAGAGATATCTTCAAAAAACATGATGATACTGAACTTGAAGAGCTACAAGATATCTGATGTGTCAATGTCACAGTAACAATGTATCTTCACAACAAAAGGTAGACAGTACTACAACTAAATGCAATAGAGCATGCAGTAGTAGTCAGGCAAACACAGGAAGGGATAGCAAAATTATGCTTGTGACAGATAAAAGAGTTATATAGTTTTTATTGAAATAAAAATATGAAAACCTGTCAATTTTGTTTCAAATGTGGTGTGTAGGACCAAAATGCACCAGTTATTCAGACCCAAATTGCAGTTAAAGGAATACACAAGCAAGGAGACAGAAATAGCAATGGATTAGAATAGGCTAGACATCATTGTCAAGTCTACCTTCTACTCTTACCACCACAATGTTTATGAAATGTCTTAGTTCCCAAATCAAAATTGCTAAGAGCACAGGAAAGCCACTAAAAGACAACAGTGGTATGGACACAGCAAAAGGAGCAAATGAGAAACCCACATAATAAGT
>NC_049994.1:10900536-10903713 GCF_000003815.2 Branchiostoma floridae | reverse complement strand
ATCACAGTGTGTTTGTCCCGATTTTAGGACTTTCGTGTGAGCAGTGCAGCGAGAGGAAAACACAGTCACAACACCATGATGGAAGTGGAGTATCCTCAGAACATGCCTGTACCCAGCAAGGTACGTATTTCTAACGTTGTCATTCATTAGAATAACACTAATTGTTGCCGTTGAGTAGGGAGACATGTTTCTTTAGGTGTTGGTTTAGTGTCATCACATGGCAGTCTTTTTACGTATCGAAGAAAGGTGATAAACTGAGAAGCAAGGGGGCGGAACCGTCCTTTCACTGGCGGCGACAGCCCTAGCTTCGGCGGGCAAGGATAGCAACATTTCACTATACAATCTGCTTGGAATCGTTGATTTCTATGATGAAGGATCATAATACATCGCCCAGAATTGTGATCTACGATTGTCTGAATGTGGTTATGGTTTCCTAGTTCCTCTCAGGAACTTGTGGGATGTAGTTTTGTCGTCAGCTTGCGGTGATGTCTCGGGGTGGTACGATAAAAAAAAGGTCGTTTCTTCCCGTTCCACGCCATTATTCCCGTCCAGATATCTCAACAAAGTAGTTGACGATGTGCTACACGATATAAAAGGTGTTTAGAAGTTGTCGAATGTGCGGATAAGTCTGTGTTTTGCTGATTTGATTGACAGCTGTCCGCTAGACACTTGTCCGCTCGGTCATTGCATAACCGGATGTACGTCACGAGGCTCTCAAATTACTATGTACGCATGCGCTGTGGGTAGTTCTGTCAGCGAGATTTTGCCGACTCATGGTGGGCCTATTGAGGTGCCGAATGGGGGCTATTTTTCACAAAAACCGCCGTTAAAATCAGCCGCCAAGCTTTTGTAAAAGATCGTAGACACTCCAGGACTCGTTTGGGACGAGAAGCCACCAAGAGGAAGCGTTCTAGTAGGTTTATGTCGGTTGTCGTGTGGGCTACGTTCGGTGCCATGCCTGTTGCGCGGTTTCCGTAACGTGCCCCACTGCCCCCCTCCCCACACCTCGCCGGGCCCCAGCCCAAACCGCAGGCGGACCTGACTGGACCATTACGTCAGTTTCTACAAACAGACCGGCCCTGACCGAACCGTCATCATTTCAAGAACCTGGAAGCTTCCACCACGAAAACAAACACAGTTCATATTTTGTGAGTGAACGCCGTTGCGCAGTTCGTTTATGCCAGTCGAAGAGGCGAATATGGAGTAGACTGGTAGCACGTTGTTCTGAGCGAATTCGATAAGGGCCCTTTGTTCTGTGTCACTGCCTTTGTCTTTGTACTCAACGAGGGGGGCTGAGAGAGGAAGAAAGAAAAGCCGAGGAAGTTACCGAGCTTTCATCCGGGTGACGTTCGACATCCTTTCCGAAATAATGGTGAAGAAACATTTCTACGATGGACTAGTGCAGCTCGCTATTCTCTTCAGTTTGCTGGGGACGGACATCAACTCATACCTGAACAGTCAAGACCAGAACCAAGGAACCAGTCTACAAGAAATCATCCAAGGACAGAACCTTGCTCTGACTCAATCTCCAAGTCCGTTCAATCCCAATCTGTTGACTGGTTACCTGAATTTAAAATCTGCGCATCATGATCGGTATGAAAGAGAGCGAGAGATACTCCAAGAGCTGCACAAACTCAAGCCGAGCTCCAAGGCTTTTCCGTTGGACATTACAGCCCTTCTGTTGGAAGGAGGGGTGCAGACGGAAGAAGGGACACATGTAACAGCTGAGGAACCATCTTCACAACAAGCAGAACCAAACCTAGGCAACCCTGCAGAAAATGAAGTTGAAGGAGCCACAGGACCATCCCCTGTTGGGGACCTTACAAAAGAGGTAGCCCAGGTCAACAATTAGTAAAAAAAGCATTAGTATATAGGTGATATGATAGAAAAGCCTACAGGAATATTTTGCTGGTGAAATATGTGTTGTCCATTGTTTGGAGTGGCGGGTCAGTGTCCTTTGTGTTGCTGGGGCTCATTGTTTGCTTTCCTTCAAGTCACATGGGTTTCCACATGTAAGGTTTTGTAATGGTGTAATATATAATAGAAATGGTATATATCTGAGGATTCTGGCTCTATGGAAGTACTAAATGTTGTGTCGTTAGTTATTGTGAACACTGAAAAGCATGATGTTTGTTGTGTATCTACATAAACAAGGGCCTGTTTGTTTTGAATGTAAAAGTGAGCCCGATTTATGGCATGTTCTGGGCCAAGGAATGGCAAGATTTTAGTTCATGATCTCTTTTAAAGGTCATATGTTAAAATTAGACAGACCTTGAAATGGTTGAACATGGTGGCCTCGGTTGAAATCGGGGCAGTTCTACATGATAGATTTCCTCTCTGGCATTAGCCTGGATACCAGACTCAAGCCCGATCTCGAAAATATCGTGTTAGCCTGGATACCAGACCCTAGCCCGATCTAAAAAATATCTACTGTGTACACGATAGATACTTTTGAGATAGAGTTGGGGTCTGGTATAAAGGCTACTCTGGTATAATGGGTCCCCCAGTTTAGGGACTACACTGTCTACAGTTACTATGAGGTGTCATAATTGGTCCCAAAGTGCACAGATGTTGTGGAGGTGTGTCATAAAAATGGGAATAACTAACATTTGCAGCTTTGATTTTATGTCTGTAATTTTTTGTTTTAAAGTAGCAAACCGTAAAGAGTCCATGTAGCCTAGGCTTTCCTTTCGTTTGAATCAAGATTCACAAAACTGAAAGCAGTACTACTACTACTTGTACTGTACTGTGTGGGAAGGACAAAGGGGAAGTATCGTTTTTACTTCCTTATGTATTCTGAAAGGTGTCATTGGGGCAGCTGTTCTGAAAGCAAAGCCTCATGGGAACTGATTCAAGGTCATGTGATTGTTGCCTAGCAACCAACAGGTGTGGCAGCCCCCTGGGGCTTATCTATGTCTTATTGACAGTTCTCAAGTACAACTTTTTGTCAACTCTGGCAGCCTTGAAAAAGGAAAAGCAACTTTTGCTAAACAAGCCTGTCTGCCACACCTTGTAATGTTGTATGTGCAAATAGCCACGGCAAACATGTTATTGCGTGACTGAAAAGTGGTTATATTGGTAACGCCCATGGAAGCCCAACAAGTTCTGGCTGATCCCCATGTGGTGATTGACAGCAGAAGTTGACATGTGTTGGGTGTGAGATTATTTAACTGACAA
>NC_049994.1:10816020-10900436 GCF_000003815.2 Branchiostoma floridae | reverse complement strand
ATTTTCTTTTCTCGTTCTCCCAGGACATGGATCTCATCAAGGTCTTGTGGCAGCAGGACATCGACCTTGGTGCTGGGCTGGAGGTGTTCGATGCCGGGCTCCGACAGCAGGAGCTGGAGAAACAACGAGCCTTGGAGAAGGAGAAGGAAGAGTGCAGCAAGGCTCAGGAGTGGCAGGAAGGTGTGGACTACTTTGTGGACTCTGAGACAGGAGAGCACATTCCTCTTCCACCCAGGCAGCCTGAGATGGCGCCTCAACAGGTGAGATAAACACATTTGTATCTCCACTTTCTAGTCGTGACAGTGTTTGCTCTATCTTAAATAGGACCCGAAATTCGTTTTCAGGAATAGGTCCACTGTTTACCTAACCTACAAATTTAGGTGCACTAGAAATATTTGTCCCAAGTCTATACTCAGTCACTCATCCTCACTAACTTCAAAATTCTGAACAAGTATGCAAGGTTTTATAATTCTTTTGGATGTCATGTGTATGCTGAGCCCTGTTACGGTAAACTACCATTGAAAGTACTTGAAAGTATTGGAAGAACTGAATGGTACGAATAGTGTCTGACCAATGGTTTTGTTTTCAGCCCTCCACTGAACCCATAATGACGATGGATCAGTGTATGCAGTACCTACAGAGCATGATTCCAGTCCCAGAGGCAGAACAACCACAGGTTCCAAGTCCTCCAGCTACGGTGAGTGTTTCCTCAAAATGTTTTTTTCCTCCATGTTTAAATCGGCAGTTTTGTAAGTAGTATCATAAGTGTAATGTGATTGTCATCTTTTGTATAAAAATGATTTGCTGTGGAATAAGAATTGTTGACTTGTGTGTAACTAATGGTGTTGTTTGCTGTATTTTTAGGTTCCAGATTTGGACCAAACGCTGCAGGACTTAGCCAGTATTGAGGAACTGGGGTTGGGCCTGCCACAACAATACAGCTACAGCCACAACACACAAGGTACGGGGACTTGTAGATATCCTCTCCTTTGATGTAATATTAATTTCATCCAAAACACAATTCTAACCTGTTAGGACATCCAAACTCAAAGACCTTACCCGACTACCAGAGGATGGATGTCTGTGTGAACTGCAGACTTAACATCTTGTATTGTAATGATAGGGATTGCAAGGCTAACAACCTCTCATCTCCTATGAGCTAACTGTGTGGAGGTTGTGCAAAAGCAAACATTTGTGGATAAGGGAAGGTAGTTACTCAAATAGGTTGATAGTATTGTATAGAACAAGCACTAAAATTTGAGTTCTTTTTGTCTTGTCCAGACACAGTAAGCCAGCCCAGCCCAGTGTCCAACATCAACACCAACGTCAGCCTGGTGAACGCCATCAACGCCACGCTGGACGACGGCCTGCTTCCTCCGGCCGACCTGCCCAGCGACGCCCAGAACCTGACCCAGATGCCCATCATGGACAACTTCGACCTGAACATGACGCAGCTTCTCCTGAACACAGACCCATCGGAGTTTGACCAGCTTCTGTCCGGAGGGATGCTGGACGACACCAGCTTGATGGACGTGGACTTCAACAACATCAGCGAGGCCGGGAGCGATTCCGGGCTGTCGCTACACGACAACGAGACGTCGTCCATGTCCGAGCACGAGTCCAGCTCAGCCTACGACATGAGCTCCAACTGCGACGGCAGCAGCGAGTGCGACATGGACATGCTGGGAGCCACCGGCGTGTCCCGGACGGAGCTCCAGGACATCAATTTCGAAGAAGGCGATGCAGAAGAAGGCGCCGTGGGTTACCAGCCCGTGTTCAAGTCGTGCGGGATGGAAGCCATCAGCAACCACAGCTACTCAGGGAACCAGCCCGGCGACCAGCCGTCCTTCCAGGCCTCCAAGGAGCACGTCAACCACAACCACACCTACCCGCTCCCTCCTGGCTCCGAGAAGCAGCACATGCGCCGCGGCGGCTCGTCCCGACGCAACGGCACCCCGCCACGAGGCTCGGACAGCGACAGCAAGGCCGGGAGGAGAAGGTCAAAAGATGAGCGCCGCGCCAAACAGCTGAAGGTTCCCTTCTCCGTGGACAGGATCATCTCTACACCTGTCGATGACTTCAACGACATGCTGGCTCAGCATCCGCTGACTGATGCACAGCTGCAGCTCATCCGAGACATCAGACGCCGTGGCAAAAATAAGGTAAAGATCATTCGTAAATAACTTCATCAGTCTGGCAATTATTCATATACAGTAAGGTTCTTCAGGCACAACCAGGGAGTACTTCCAACGTTGCAATGTCTATCAGACATCAATGTCTATCGATGTCTATCAGTCTACCCTGATGATGGTGTCTGATAGACATCGAAACATTTGAAGTATGTACTCCCTGGTTGTGCCTAAAGAAGGTACTATACGAAGGTAAAGATCACAGCTTGCCTTGCCATTGTATCTACAAAGCAATTTCTCTTTCTTGTTGGGCGTTATATTCTCCAAAGCTTGTCAGTACCGTATATTGAATGAGTTTTGTTGCACTTACTGGTTTATTAACGAGCAAAATATTTTCCTGTCTGTACAGATTGCAGCACAGAACTGCAGAAAAAGGAAGATCGACACCATCTACACTCTGGACGATGATGTCAAACAACTGATGGAAGACAAAGAACGGCTGATCAAGGAACAGGGCATGATTGACAAGAGCCTGCGCAGCATGCGGGACAAGTTCGACAAGCTCTACCAGGAGGTGTTCCGCTCGCTACGCGACGACAACGGGCAGCCCTACTCCCCCGACGAGTTCTCTCTGCAGCAAACAAGCGACGGGAACGTGTTCCTGGTTCCCACCAACTCTACGGTGTCCTCGACTGCAACACGCACAAATCCAAAAGGAAAGAAGAGAAAAGGGTCCAAGAGCAACAAGTAGATGTGTATGTATGTTAAACCAAAGTCACAGGAGTGCTCTTTTCTCCAGAGTTTGTAAAGTGACCCTGTAGCAAGATATAATGAATGCTGAGATTGTTTGAAGGAAGGTTGTAGTGTGAATGAATCAGAAAGTAGCTCTGTACATGTATTTTCTGTCTCACTTTTTTTGGGCGTAATTTCAAAGACTGCAGTTCAGTTCTAGCCTTGTGCAATACTTAAAAAAAATAAGGGTCTTCTTTGGACAGACAGTTCTTTTGAGTCCACATTTTTTGTTTAATTCTTTTCAAGAAAGTACATCAGTTCTTTTTCAAAACAAGTTTGGAAAAATAGATGTGCATGACATCTTTGCTCAAACAAATGTGCTTCACTTTTCAGTTTGAATGTATGTTAGAGCATAAGGCTTCTGTCAACACAAAAGGTACACAGAAAACCAAACGTAATGAAAAATGTGCTGTATCGCTAGTGTTTAGAGAGGAAAAAAGGTATCTGGCATATCTTGCGTTTCAGTGCTCCCTTCTACGATGCTGTAAATACTTATTGTACAAAATTTTCTATGCGGTTAACAAACTTAAATGTAGTTTGTTGTGATGATAGAGGGGCTTGCAAGAATTAGAAGTAGTGAGGAAGACCATGCTTACCAAAGCAACTTGTAAATATCCTAATGATGAAAGAGTCCAAAGGACTTAGAAAGTAGCTTTATACTTGAACATTGTACATAGATATGTTGCCCCAATATGCATTGAGACAAAAAAAAGAAAATATGTTTTTGTTTAAGGTAGTCATTATGATGTTGTTTAGTTTGCCACAAAGCTAATTGCATCTGGAGAAAGAAACGTGTATATAAAAACGAGTCTAGAATGAATAAAGATATGTTTATTATTAATGGAAGTGTGTTTGGTATTTACTTGGTTTGAAGTTTACTTGAAAAAGCTTCCCATGTGTAGTTTCTTGCAAGGGATACCCCCCAAATACTATTTAGAAATGACAGTCCAAACATGGAATTTATCACACAGCATTTATTAGATAAGTCCATAACAGCCACACCCAAGTTGTTCCAATTTGTGAACATTTACATCTTTGTGTAATGTTTGTGTAAGCTTTCAACTACTGTCTAAGTTATCTTTGTACATAACACTTGCCTCAGACTACAGTTGGACGAAGCAGACGGCCCCAAATATCTCGAGATACATGTACACACGCACACTAGCACATCAACGGCGTTATACGTTAACTTATAACATGCTATAATGACCCAAGTTCAAAGTTAGCCAACCTAGCTTTTACCTAGCATTTGAAACCCAGCAAGTGGATGAACTATACACAGTTATGTGTGCATTACATAGTAAAGCTAATATAAACGTACATTACCAATTATCAAATCATCACTCAACACAATCGTGACATGAATATGATCAAACTATTCTTTCTATTCAATGTGCACTTCAAACTCATTCTCCAAGCAGAGGTTGGGTCGGGGATAGGATGGGAGGGAGGGGTTAGAAATCCTGGCCACTGCTATATCCCTGACCCAACGTACCTCTGCTAGGAGAAAACACTTAAGTCATTAAGGTACAAGTACATGTCATCATGTGTATGTACAAAAGCTGTCTGGCGGCTGTAACGGTGCATTGAAAGACGAATATAACAATTGTCTCGCCCGACAGGTTCCGTTACCGCCCTGCAGAAGGGATGAGATTGTGTTAATTAAGTAAACACACTTCTCTAGGTAGATAAACACTACAGTATCTTTATGCAAAGTCCTTGCTTTATGTAGCCTCCATCAGACTCCCGCCTGGCCGAATAGGGGCTTTGGCCAAGTTAGGAATAAAAGCCCTAGGAGTGTTGGCTGGCCAGGCGGAGTCTTTAATTTGAAGTCCGCTAATTGTTATCTAATAGCTATCTAATAGCTATAGGTGTCAAGTGGTGTTATTCCTTGGCCAAAGTCTCCTACTCAGCCAGTTTGGTAGAGACTAACCTGTCAGTGTGTGAGGACTGATATCTTTACTAATTAGCCCTCCCATCTTTAGCGAAGCCATGTATTACTCAAATACGCACAAACGAAACAAAACACACAAACACGCTCTTAAAACGCAAGACAATAATGACTCCAAATGTGCGGATCATGCCGCCAGTTGAATACGGATTCACTTGGTGCAGACCACACAGGTCAGCTCATAGCCACTGATGTAGGGCCCACAGGGAAGAGAGCCACACACCACCTCCACCAGGTACAGCCGGCCTTCATTTTGGTCAGTAGATGATCCTGGCACGAGATTGGGAGCTCCGTCCACACAGATGAAGTTCTTGTTGCTCTGGTGGCTGTAATAAGATGACATCAGGTACCCGCTGTACTCCATACTCCACCCCTGGGGACAGGACAGGCGGGCGGGGATCATGACGTGTGAGGACCGACCGGCCACGTGACACACCGAGCAGGGGACGTTGTAGTTATAGGGGTTGGTGATGGAGTTCATGTTGTCTGTGGTGAAGTAGCCATCACTATTGACCTCGTACTCTGTCCCGTACATGTAGCTGTTGTGCTGATGACCACCTGTAGGTTTGTTCCACTCCACATCTTCCATGGGTAGGCATTGGTGGTCATTTCCTCCTCCGTGGTGGCTGTAATGCCCACCCCCCACAACACCTATGAAAACAAGAGTTCAGAGACCTCACACCTCCATGAGATATTGTGATTATGCAAATGACTTGGACATCTGCATAATTTATGCTTGGTTATGCACACCCTTGATTAATTTTCACAGAAGAATTAGGACACTTTCACATTAATTATGCAAATCAGGGACTTATTTAAATGATTGATATCTGCTAATCTTCCAGAGCAGCACCTTAATCGAATGACTCGCAATCGTATAGGGCACGCTCTGATTGGCTAGAAAGTTGGTCGAACCAAATGAGGCTAAGAATATACAAAGCAATACTAGCGTATGCGGCAACTGAATGTTCGAAATCTTGGAATTATGGGTCCATTTATGGTGGGTATTTAGTGCATACTGTTAGAAAATCTGAGAATTGATTGACATGAATATAAACAATACATAGACGAGTCTAGACGTGATTTGTGATTTGAAACTTCGTAACTTACGCCTCTTCCTTAACTTACCGGCGTAGATGGTCTCGGCGTTTTCACCACATTGCTCCCTCCCCCACCGCACGTACACGTCTCCGAATTCCGGCGTCAGGTCGACCTGTCTCCGCTCCCTGTGCGCCCCGCCCGCAGCAGTGCCATTCTCTCGGTCCTCTGTACCAGGTGAGGCTGTTGTTGCAGTGCGAGAGGTCTGCTGGATGGAGTGCACGAATGATATAATCTTACTCGTATGACTGTATGTATCGTTCGCGGGCAGTGATGTACAGGAGAAGGCGTGTATATGGTAACGGTGTTGATTGTGTGATTGTAGTTGTGTAAACTACTAGTGCCACGTGATGTGGACATAAGAAACACGAGAAACGTTGGGCCTTTATACTTGCTGGACAATTAATGGGATAAACTTACGGAAATACCTGGAAAACCTTTGCGCACTTGTGGTAAACAAGTTAAAATTCACACCATTATGATATTTTTTTCGTCGGTTGGACAAACTTAACTGATTGAAGCACAATTAATGTGAGCCTTACCATCAGGTTCTTCAGTTCGCTCATCTCCAGCTGCATGTCAGAAATGGTGACGTAGACCAGCGGCATGAGGACGGCGCATACCAGCACCCCGCCCAGACAGCCTCCCGCCAGGAGCACCAGGCCCGTCCGCCGCCCTCCCTGCCTCTTGTACGGCCGGGTCAGGCCCAGACCAGCCAGGGCAGGGGCAAAACCTACATGAATTAAGACGCATTTTAACCTTTAACACACTGAAGTAGCTGTTTGAGTAAATTTCTCTATTGGCTACGGGGTTAGGCAACAAAGAGAATATATAAGAAAAGTATCAGAAGAAAGTACGCATGTTCTAAAAGATCTTGCTATTCCATTGATAATGAGACGGGTTAAAAGATTTGGCAAGGTTACGCTTTTTTCTCACCTTGGTCCATGACAAGTTTCTCCGAAGACATTTTCAGGACACCGACGGCACGACCGTTGTGTTTGAAGGAGGAAATCAAGAAATGGCGCAATCCAACAGGTGCTCAAGTTCTAATGTCAAGGCGCAATGTAGGGATGGAAGCAAGCACTCTTTGTTGAGCGGAGGGGGGGGGGGCGCTGGGAGAAAAGCATACGTGTAGCTTGCTGGTATGAAAGCGATTTGGTTGAATAGTATACCTTTGTGTGGTTTGTCGTGAATAACGTACATTCAACGATCTACGTCTTTCAGGGACATTATTGCGTTATTTTATGAGTATCTTGTCACCCCTAATATATACTTCATGGTTCAGCCCTGCTGTGCTAACTCTGGTTGGTCAGAACATTGGGAACGCAGCGCTTCATGGGATATGTAAGTGGCGGTGATTTCAAGACAGATAATGTAAAATGACTAGCCTTGTAATCATCCCCACCTCAAGTCAGATAAACTCCAACTGACACTCACGGGTAGCTTTCCATCCGTTTATTTTGTTAGTTATAGCTTGATCGCTATTCACGCTGAGTTGAAATGCTTGCTTTCACATTTACACATCAGTCCAAACACGGAATTGATCACACAACGTTTATCACATCAGTTTATTACAGCCTGACTCACACATAGTTCCATATATATGGTAAGTAAAAACATAATGAAAATGTACTCTAGTTATATGGCACAAACCACACCGGTAAACTCTAGATCTTTTCTACTACGTAGTTTGGCTTTTTGGTGCACACACAGGTTTGTGCATTACCTAAATTACGACCGACGTAAATTACGTCTGTCAAAGTTCAGTAGTCATATAAATTTTGGAACGATGGATAAAAGGGGTGCATTACACACAGCAAACGCAAACACTCACTATTGTCACAAACATGAAACAAACTCCCACAAAGCCAGACAGTGAATATAAGTGAAGGCAAATTCACTGTGATTCACTTGGTGCAGACCACACAGGTCAGCTCATAGCCACTGAGTCAAGTCAAGTCAAGTCAAGTTTATTGCACAACGATTGCAACAGGTACAATGTATGGCAAATTACGTGTAACTAACAACTACAAACTACTTACATCAGTATACTAGTCTAGCAAGATATATGAATAATATATGGCGGCATAGTGTATTTCACATTGTTAAAGCACTACTTCTCTTTTGCATAGCATTATATATAAATTGGCCTAGGTGCACAGATATGGAGTCAGGACATGATAGAAGTACATCAAATATTTCTCTGCTTGTTTTAGGTAATGTTGTTCCGTTGTTATACATTGTCAATAACTTTTTCCTTCCTTCATTGTAATAAGGGCATATCATCAGGAAATGATATTCATCTTCAATACTGTCTTTGCAGATGGGACACATTCTCTTTTCAGCTGGTATATTTTTGTGACGACCCTTTTCAATTTCCAAAGCATGTGCTCCAATCCTTAGTTTTGTTATGCTATTAGTAAATGATCTGTTTTGAATTGATAACAGGTATTTTTCTAGAGCGAAGGTTGTTTTAATTTTCGAATATGTTGCCAGTTTACTAAAGTTTCTTATCTTTTGTCTCCAGTTCGAAAGAAATGTGTCCTTTAGGCGTTCCTTAAACATGTTTCCAAAATATTTGGCATCGACATTAGGGTTTAGCCAAACATTTTGGAAACCATGCCTGCATAGCATATCTTGTACATGTGTAATCCATTCATGTTCTTGTACAACAGCAATGTCGTATGCTTTTTTAACAATTCTATCATTAGACATATTGTGTAATCGAAGCCAATATTTAATCAGTTGTGTCTGGGTGTCTATATAAAGTGGAAACATACCTAGTTCGCCCAGTACGGCGGCATTCACAGAACTTCTAGGAACGCTAAGTAATATCTTACAGTAGTTAAGTAGTACATGTTCTAGATCGGGAATCTCGTAAGAAATAATAGGCTGCTCTGGTGTTACGTTCTGATTTCTAAGGGCGTCTGATTGATATATGATATTCAGTTTGTCAGTATACTTCCTAAATCGAACAAGAACAGGACGGGTAGATGGTGTATCAGATTTTTTACCAACACGGGTAGCCTTAAGTATATCTATACCTGGTCCAAGTATCGGGGAAATGATGTTTGAGACCGTATCTCTAACACTTTCATTCGGATATTCCTCTATTCCTTTTAGAATGAGCTCTTTGCCTTGAGCGTTTGTTCCAAGTATTTCCCCACAATAGAGCAAGATCGGCTTGATTAGGCTATTGAATAAATCCAGGGCAAGAGATATTGAGGGATTATGATTTGATGCTAGCAATGATTTAAGTTTAAAGGATGCTCGCATAGCTTTTACTCTAAGTTGTTTATTGGCACGGTGGAATGATCCTGATGGTGTGATGTCTACTCCTAGGTAAGTGTAAAAGTTTGTGAAATTTATAGTTTGTCCTTGTGATGTAAGGCCCACACGGAAGAGAGCCACACTGCGCCTCCACCAGGTACAGCAGGGCTCCATTCAGGTCAGCAGATGATCCCGCCCTTAAGTTGGGAGCTCCGTCCACACAGATGAAGTTCTTGTTGCTGTAGTGGGCGTGATTAGATGACATCAGGTACCCGCTGTACTCCTTACTCCACCCCTGGGGACAGGACAGGCGGGCGGGGATCATGACGTGTGCAGACCGACCGGCCACATGACACACAGAGCAGGGGACGTCATAGTTCAAGGGGTTGTTGATTGACTCCATGTTGTCTGTGGAGAAGTAGCCGTTACTATTAACCTCGTACTCTGCCCCATACATATAGCTATTGTGCTGATAACCAGACACTGGGTTGTTCCACTCCACACCTTCCAGGGGCAGGCACTGGTAGTCGCTTCCTCCTCCGTAGTGGTGGTACCAACCGCTCCCCACAACACCTGTGAAAAGTTCGATTGGAATTCTAAATTTTTAATCATTATCAATGCCCACTGAAGATTATTGACAGGATGATTGTGATAATGATGTGACCTGCTCTAGGGCGTGAATAAGGAGAAAATTAAAATGCATTTCCACGTTAATATATGTAACATTGCTTACCGGCGTAGATGGTCTCGGCGTTTCCACCACAATCCTCCCTGCCCCACCGCACGTACACGTCTCCGAATTCCGGCGTCAAGTCGGCCTGTCTCCGCTCCCTGTGCGCCCCGCCCACAGCAGTGCCGTTCCCTTGGTCCTCTGTAGACGATGTGGCGGTCGACATAGAGTTGGAGATCTGTTGTATTATATAGGCGAGTTAAAAATGAGCAACTATAACAGGCAAGTAGAGAAGAACATTTAGTCCATCTATTCCTGATGATCCTTAACAATACGGGACGTGTATTTGATCAATCCAATTCTATTGACTGGCCCATTCTTCTTCATGCATGGCTTCCTACACTTTTCGTGTCATAAAGGAGCATTGTTGTGGGGAGTTGACCAATGTCTTAGACAAATATGAAATACGTAGAAAGTGAACTGTAGGTAACATGCCAATGGCAATGCGGTATGTTTGCTTGGTTCTGGACCAGTATTTGCCAATTACCTGGCCACGAATAGGTGTCACCTTACGGAAATAGCGTCAGTAGTAAGAATTTACGCAGCTAGTAATGAGAAGTACAAGATCATTGCTTTGAACGAATCTATGTTTTTTCCCGTCGTTTGAGGTTACTAAGTCAGGGGCTTACCACGAGGTTTCTGAGCTCGGTAACCTCCAGCTGCAGGTCTGACATGGTGACGTAGACCAGCGGCATGAGGACGGCGCACACCAGCACCCCGCCCAGACAGCCTCCCGCCAGGAGCACCAGGCCCGTCCTTCGCCCGCTCTGCCTCTTGTACGGCCGGGTCAGGCCCAGACCAGCCAGGGAAGGGGCGAAACCTACATGAATTATGACGCATTTTAACCTTTTGTACATTGAATTGAAAAAGCTAGCAGTTTGGCTACCAACTCTCTATTGGTTACAGGGTTAGGTGGCAGGGAGAAGATATAAGAAAACTATTGTGAAGTTCCTCTTTCTTGGCAAAGTTTAACAACTAGCAAGTATCAGAAGAAAGTGAGCATGTTCTAAAATATATTGCTATTCTATTGATAACGGGACGGGTTAAAGATTTGGTAAGGAAATTTTTTTCTCACCTTGCTCCATGACAAGTTTCTCCGAAGACATTTTCAGGACACCGTCAGTACGACTGTTGTGTTTGAAGGAGGAAATAAAGTAATGGCGCAATCCAACAGGTGGTCAAGTTCTAATGTCAAGGAGTAATGTGGCGATGGAAGCAAGCACTCTCTACGGAGCGGGGGTGGGGGCAAACGCTCAGGGAAAAGCATTGGTGTAGCTCGCTGGTAAATCTTGCCTATTTGCTTGAATACTATTTAGTTGTGTGGTTTGCCGTGAATAGCGTATATACAACAATCTATGTTATTCAGGTACCTTATCGATTCTAAGAGTACATTGTCACCCCCAATATGTCCTTCATGGTTCAGTCCTGCGATACTGACTCTGGTTGGTCAGGGCTGACATTGGAAACGTAGTGTTTCATGGGATGTGTAAAATGGCGGTGATTTTGAGACAGATTGCGGAATGTCTGTGGAAAATGACTACACTGGTATTCATCCCTCTCTTTAATAAGTCCGATCCGCTCCAACGGCCACATGCCGCACACAGACGGTACCAAGTAGGGCGAAATGGAGCATAGATAGGGATGGGCACAAGGAAATTGTCAGATGAATGACCTGACTAATATCTATATCTATGGCGACAATGCATGACAAAACGTCATGTATGAGAAGAATTCTGTGGCTTCAATATGGATTATGCATATATTCAATCGTTACTTTGATGTTATAGAAGTAGGACGCTCAACAAAATTATGCACTTGTCTTTAACCATTTAACATTAGTAGTACCTAGATACGTTGCTCCAATATGCATTCAGAAAAAGAGAAAACATGTTGCTTTTTGGCGACGCCTCAGGGGCGGAGGCATTCTATACAGTATTACGATTGCTTGGCAAATGATAGTTTTCTTTTTTTTCTATGAGACAAAACGCTAATTCCATCTGAAGAAAAAACAATGTTGTTTATGAAAGCAATGTTTCGATGAAAGGTTACCATTGAAAGTGTGAGTAGGTTTCCATCCCTATATCCTATATTAGTATTTAGGCGTATTTGTGACTCACTTTCACTACATTTAAATAACAGACCAAACATGAAATTTATCACACAACATTTATTAGTTCAGTCCATAGTATAGTGTAAATACCCTAGTTACACGAGTTATTATAATCTACACAGCGGTCATATGTATATGTAAAAGAGTAATGAAAATGGAGTTTATATGGGACAGATCAGACCAGTCAGCTTTTCATATCTAGGTCATTTTCACACACAATGGATCTGCCACACCCCTACAACAGGACAAAGCCATGTAGACGAAATCCAAAGGCTATTGATGGATTCAATGTACAAGTGCTATAGCACAGAAATTGTGTTAATCTATAACTGTTAATAATCTATAGTGGTCCCAAACAGGAGTCAACACTCCTGCCTGGCCGAAACTCTACTCTATAACACTCTGTGTACGAACTCAAGGGCATCTATTTTAAAGTTAAGCACGCAGAATTAAGAAGAAACCCTCTATTCTGTCTTAAAAACCTATCGACCCCTTTATCCAAGAGAGGGCAACTTCTAGATGTATACAAAGTCATCTACAATACATCGTGAAGCCAACATCTGTATGAATGACTGGTATAACCGCCCTTTGGCATAATAACACACCAGCTTCAAATCTTCTATCAAGGCAATCTGTGATACACGTACCAAATCATACATGTATAACTAGTTTCTGATTCAATGGGCACAAAAGATGCCTTAGGCCTGGGTGACGGTACATCAAAGGTCAAGTCATAGACGTTCTTGGTTGTGCAATACACTACAGTGAAGTACAGTAGTCAAGTATATTTTGGAACTACATGTATGTGATAGCCATGGGCACTCCGTCGCTGTTTAATACACACATAGGAAAGGACGAATACACACAAACAGATCTTACAACGTTAGACGGTGGAATATATGCTACGGACATTGTCAACAGGTTAATAAAGAAAAAAACGTTGTAAAATCATTCTTGATTCCAAGATAAGGAAAGTTCACTTGGTGCAGACCACACAGGTCAGCTCATAGCCGCTGATGTAGGGCCCACAGGGAAGAGAGCCACACTGCGCCTCCACCAGGTACAGCAGGGCTCCATCTTGGTCTGCAGATGATCCCGCCCTTAGGTTGGGAGCTCCGTCCATACAGATGAAGTTCTTGTTGCTGTAGTGGGTGTGCTTTTCTGACATCAGGTACCCGCTGTACTCCTTACTCCACCCCGTGGGACAGGATAGGCGGGCGGGGATCATGACGTGTGAGGACCGACCGGCCACGTGACACACCGAGCAGGGGACGTCATATTGACTAGGGTTGGTGATGGACTCCATGTTGTCTGTGGAGAAGTATCCAGTACCAACCTCGTACTCTGCCCCGTACATGTAGCTCCCGTGCTGATTACCGGCCACTGGGTTTTCCCCCCACTCCACATCTTCCAGGGGCAGGCACTGGTAGTCACTTCCTCCTCCGTGGTGGTGGTACCAACCACTCCCAACAGCACCTGTGAAAAGTTTAAAGGTAATTCTGAGTCCTTGTCGATGCCCACGGAAGTGGTGCATTTGTGAGTTAACTGGGTTGTTCACAGGATGATGAGGATGACAATGGATGACGAATAAAGAATGTATTAACTCCACGATATATTGTCGCATTTAACTTCAGTAGCCTACCTGCGTAGATGGTCTCTGCGTTTTCACCACACTGCTCCCTACCCCACCGCACGTACACGTCCCCGAATTCCGGCGTCAGGTCGGCCTCTCTCCGCTCCCTGTGCGTCCCGCCCGCAGCAGTGCCGTTCTCTCGGTCCTCTGTAGACGATGAGGCGGTTGACGCAGAGTTGGATCCGGAGGTCTGTTGTATTACGTGTACAAATTAATATGAGCAAGGCCACGTTGCTTTGATTAATACGGATGATACTGCGTTTGGCCAAAAAAGTTGCCTTCATCATGAAGTATAAGTGGTCAGGAAGGTTGAACAAATGACTGAAAACACAGAGCCACCGGTGACAGAGCATGGTATACAGAACACTATAATCTTCATCTACGTTATTTCACATATTCTTTGACTTTCGAACTGACGTTGAAATTATATTACGTAAGTAAACGTTTTCGCATTTTTTCTCCAATCCACGGCATGTATTTTGCAACTGCTTTGTACGATTTAGAGCATGGTTGAAAACTTTTTTTTTATTTTTGGAAACGGCCAATAATTGATGCGCGCGCATATTAAGTATGTCATCCATATGGTAGTAATCAAATCAGCATGGCCAACTTAGGCAGGTAGAGAATAAGATGTTTAGCAATTTCTATAACATGTAGTCTATCTAGATTTCTCGGCCCTAGTGATCTGTAACAGTACGTGTCGTGCATTTCATTGTTCCTCGTCACTGTCACATTCTTCTTCACGCGTGGCTTCCTAAACTTATCGTGTAACAAAATGAGCATCACTGTGGACAGTTCACGAAGTTTGTATACGAACGTGACATGCATAGAAAGTGAACTGCATGCAGGCAACATACCTATGCGGTATCGTCATGTTTGCTTGGTTTTGGACTTGTTTTTGCCAACAACCTGTCCACGGAACGGTGTCATCTTACGGAAATAGCTGGCAGGCTGTTGCGCAGCTAGTTTAAGAAGTTATCACAAAAGTACAAGACCATTGCTTTACGGTCAGCGAGTGTACATTTTTCTTCTTTCGTTTGAAGTTAAGTCAAAAGCTTACCACGAGGTTCTTGAGCTCAGTAACCTCCAGTTGCAGGTCTGACATGGTGACGTAGACCAGCGGCATGAGGACGGCGCACACCAGCACCCCGCCCAGACAGCCTCCCGCCAGGAGCACCAGGCCCGTCCGCCGCCCTCCCTGCCTCTTGTACGGCCGGGTCAGGCCCAGACCAGCCAGGGAAGGGGCAAAACCTGCATGAATTAAGACGCATTTTAACATTTAGCAGACTGAAGTAACCCTTTGGCTACCAATTGCATATTGGTTATGCGGATAGGCAGCAGAGGGAAGATTTAAGAAAAGTGCTGTGAAGTTCCTCTTTCTTGGCAAAGTTTAACAACTAGCAAGTTTCATAAGAAAGTAAACATGTTCTAAACGATATCTTGCTATTCTTTTGACAACGGGACGGGTTAAAAGATTTGGCAAGGAAAGTTTTTTTCTCACCTTGGTCCATGACAAGTTTCTCCGAAGACATTTTCAGGACACCGACGGCACGACCGTTGTGTTTGAAGGAGGAAATAAAGCAATGGCGCAATCCAACAGGTGGTCAGGTTCGTAATGTAGCGATGGAAGCACGCACTCTTTGTGGTGGAGCGGGGGGGGGGTTGTGGCAAACGCTCGGCAAAAAATCTTACGTGTAGTACGCTGGTATTTACCCAAAATCATTGCCTATTTAGTTGAATAGTATTTAGTTTTTAGGTTTCTCGTGAGTAGCGTATATTCAACAATCTTTGTCATTCAGAGACCTTATTGCCATTCTTTGAAGAGTACCCTGTCACCCCTAATATGCCTTCATGGTTCGGTCCTGCTGTGCTGACTCTCTGGTTGGTCAGAAGGTTGGAAAAGCAGAGCCTCATTGGATGTGCAAATGGCGGTGATTTTGAGACAGATTGTGGGATATGTGTAGAAAATAACTAGCTTTGAATCCATCCCCACCTCAAGTCCGACTCGTGCTTCAACTGACATTCACGTGTAGCTTTCCTTCCATTTATTTTCTTAAATGTTGTCTACAAATAAACACAAAAATGCAAAGCCCGCTGCAATACAGTAGGACAGCGCCAGGTAAACCAATTTCGAACTTGGCCTTTCTTTCTACAACCGCTACGCACCAAATGTCATAAAGATCCATTCACATCTTCTCGAGTTATAAATATGCTGTTGATCTACAAACAGACCCATCACACTATGGTGAAACTAAAATACTGACTTTTTGTCGAATGCAGTAAAGCTGCGACCACACATTAATTGACATTATATCGAACTCGGTTTATCATGTGTTGCCTTGCACGTAATTCTCCTTTGGACCCATAGGCACCCCCTCAATTCTTACATATGTGATGAACTGATCTGCATGTTGATCATTTGTAGATCTATTGTCGATACTTTCGTTCACGAATTTATTTTTCTAATTTTCCCCCTTTTTTTACTTGATTTCGTGAGATCAACTCAATTTATATATAGGGATGTCTGGGGGGTGCCAGTCATGTGTGCGGCCTATAATAGCGAACAAACTGGGTATCAAACCAAATAGAAGGTTGTGTATTCTTCAAGTTCCGGGTACACATTACTATATTTGGCCTTTGACTAGAGTAGTGCATTATTGTGAAGCTTCCGGTCAGTGCTTTTTTTTCTGGTTGAGCTTGATAATCATACAGGCCTCATACCCTGAAGAGCAGATTCTCTTGCAAGCATAAAATTCTAATCGCTAGGGATGCTACTGGGTGACATGTGGTCAGTTTTTGTTTAGAACAGGCGAAAACCAATGCGCACGCGGATGTCATCCATAAAATTGAGCTATAGTGTGGCCTAAACTGGGGAAAACGTGTAGGGCAGCTACTTTGACCGTCAATTTAAACTTAACTCACAGTCATGTAATTATGGACACAGAAGTACACAGACCGAAAACAAGAGCTTCTGAAAAAAGCTGGTCTTTCGCTTACTTATATATATACTTATACTTATATATAAACTTATGGGTGCCAAGTCTGCAACGTTGGCAGCTCTGGCACAGTTTGGTCAAGTGCTAGGTTATATAACTGTTTAGTAAGGTAGTGGTTCTCACAGAGTATATTTTACTTGAACTGTATAATAACACAACTGTATGAATGATGTTAACTTTATTCGGATTGTTTCGCTGTTAAGAACGGCTCTGTTACAGTACAACAGTGTTTTATCAAAGTGCACTGTAGTAATCAAATTTATCAGTAGATGTGTCCTGAATTTCTGAAAGAACAAACAAAGTATTGTCACCATGAACAACATAAAATATTAACATAGCATATACAGTAATGGAAATAATTTTTTCAATGGCAAGATCAAGTGAAAGGTAGATATTTTAAACTAAAACAGGTCTGTGGTATGTTTAATGGAACGTTTCGTTTCTTTTAGTAACGCAATTATGCTTTTACTTGACGGAGTCGTGACGTCACGCGTCAGACTCACTCCGTCGGGCTTGGTCAGAATCTTCCCTTTCGAAATTATAAATTAAATGTGGGTAATTCTATTTTCAACGCATCCTAGGGCTACTATTTTGCTGAAAGAAGTTTGTTACACGAAAATAGCCTGAAATTTCTTAGAGTAAGAAATTTCCGAATACGCCCTCCGCCCACACCATGTCAGATGCGGCGCACGCATCTTACACAATTCTAGATTTTGTAGCGGTGATTACCTCCATGAAATGTCATGGAGGTTATATTTTACCCCGCGTTTGTGTGTCTGTGTGTTTGTGTGTGTGTAAACAAGATAACTCAAGAACGGCTGGGTGGATTGGTTTCATACTTGGTGTGTTGGTAGTGTGTGACGAAAGCTGGAAATGATTAGATTTTGGGCCCCCTAGCAACTCCCCTTGGTGCTGCAGCGCAATTTCCGGTTTTGCTATCTCGGTGTTCTGAACATGCTATGGTCACGATTTTTAAGTTTTAGATAGCTCTTGTGCTCAGAAAGAAATGACATAAGTTTGGGCCCCCTAGCGTCTAGTTTGGGGATAGCAGGGGCATTTTTGTCAAAAACTTCTGACGAGGATAACTCAAGAAGGGACAACGATTTTCATGATTTTTGTATGTAGTACCGTAGACATGGTACCGCTAGTAGCAAAACCCTAACAACGGATTTTCATGATTTTTGGTATGTAGGTACCTTAGACAATGTTGTACAAGATAAGATACTAATTATGCAAATCAGGAATACATTTGCATAATTAATGAGAATATTCTATCATAGCAGTTTTTTCAATGTATCTCTTGTCACTGACGTGATATGGTCGTGACATTTAAGTGGTAGATAGCATTTAGCGTCATAAAAATGTGGGGCAAGTTTCAGTCTCCTGACATTTAATTGTGGAACTGCAGGGGCGTTTTTGTCAAGACACTCCAAAGGGGATAACTGCAGAAAGGAACGACGGATTGCCTGCATTTTAGGCATTTATTTATTTATTTATTTATTTATTAGGATTCTCCATTTGGAGGGTATGGCGAAACAGGTGTTAAGAACACCTTTTCAAAGCCGCCATACACACATGTGCACATGTTCGCACATGTCTACACGCGGCGGGGTTACACCGCCCCTTACGGGGTGATATACCCTTTCGCTGGCTAATACGGTATGGAGGTTCGCCAGGCCTCCAACCGGGTGATTTGAAGTGAATCACCAACTCCAGACAGAAGGGTTTGTTCCATCTCACACCGCACCATCGCACGTGTGGGGGTTCTTTAACGTGCATGGGGTGTGACTCTCCCCATACACGGGACCTCCATTTAACGTCCTATCCGAGGGACGGCCCTAGCCGAAGCTAGGTACTCATTTTTCACCTGAGTATAGTGAGGAAATCCGTGTAAAGTGCCTTTCCCAAGGGTACAAGATCGGTGACACGCAGCGGGATTCGAACTCGCCACCTCTCGGTCACGAGGCACAAATCCCGCCGCTGCGCCAGACGACCTCACAAATGCATGCAGGTAGCTTAGGCAAAGATGTTCATAATGATATGCATTCTATGCAAATGAGGACTTAATTTGCACCTCAATACACGTAACACATGTTAATTATGATAGGTGGAATATAAGCAGATACCAAATATGGTAATGAGGAACTTATTTGCATAATTTATGTAAAAATTCAAAACCGCATAATGATCAATAATGGGAATTTTATAATTGTGACATGTGCACGTTAGTCAACGATGAACAACACCATGCATGAATTATGTTGATGTGTTGGTCAATTGCCTGAAATTTACGAAAGCTCTAAATTTTCATGGAGGTATGAGGTCGCCGAACTCTAGTTTTATATAAAACAAAGTAAATGACATGTCAAACTGTTCTCTACAATGTCTGTTTTATTATAACCAAACAGCGAACATGTTAGTTTATAAATTGTACACAATCTTACGAAGAAATCCTCACCGTTCACATCCGTCTCTGCAAATTCCTGCTTATAAGCCATGCATAAACCAAGCAGCACATTCATGGTAGGCCGATACGTATGTCATACATACTTGCATGGCCTTTGGCAACGTCGAATCTGCAGCGACCAATATCTCGCTAGCACGATATGGCATGGACCGCAAACCAAGCAGCACATTCATGGTTGCCCGATACGTATGTCATAACGTTACATACCGTCGAATCTGCAGGGTAGAATATCTCGCTAGCACGGTATGGCATGGTCGACCCGGACGGACAGAAATCTAATTTCCGTCTGATTGCCTTTCGCCGCGGAAGCGCGGCGAAAGACAAAAACTACGTACATAACAAATTGATAAGTTTAACTGTTCTTAATTACAAGTTCAAGACATTATGAATGGTGAACCGAAATGACAATCTTTATCTTATTTGACAGCAGAAATGTAAATATCACAGCAGCATCAACATGTTCATATTTGTATCAATCCACGTAAATATGTTTATATGTTTTTCTATGTCTTCAAACGTTTACAGGAAATCTATAGCAGGGTGGGCTGCAACATTGAAATAGGCCAGATATACATTTTGTACATATAATGAAGGAATCGCAAACGTTGAAACAGCCTAAACTGCTTTAGCACTTCCTTGAACATTTTGCTGAGAGACCAAAAATAAAGATTCACATAAACAGTAACAATATACAATCATATGTCAATGACTTCTTTCACACAATATCTCAGGTACTTGCAGGTATATCTTTGTCACCACACTACATTTGTCTTTACAGTGAAGCGAAGGAAATGGGCATAAACTTGCAAATAAACTTTCATTTCTCGTATAATGCTATAATGTAGGTGGCGCTTCGACGGGCGACCACGCCGTTACATGGGCTCCTCGCGTCGCACGCATAAAACTCGATCCTTTCTATGCCAACTCGTATAAAAGGTCATTCTAAATGTACACGAAGATGTCTGGACAATTTTTAGAAAGTGTTCACAGGCTATCTCACTTACTTTCAACGGTTACAAGTCGAGGTGGTATACCGTAAGAGCCTAATCTGCAGTACCGCTGCCGGCCGCCTCCACAAAAGCGGCTAAAACGACCGCCAAATTACCAAATTTCCGTCTTTTCGGAATGGGAAAATCGCGAAAGGCTCGCAAAGGGGTTTGCAGTTTTTCAGGCTTTGACTTTTTTTCCAATAATGCGACCAGTCAAGGTCAGGACTGAAAATATCTTAAACATTTCACTGGCAAAACAACGGAATTTTTGGCAAATAATGATACGTTTCCTTCTTATTGTACCAAAAATAGTGTATTTAGAAGTATTACCACGTCCAAATTTTCAATTCTATTTTGTAAAAGATGAAGTTGAAGAAGTACAGCGGCGTTTGTCTGCTTAGCGATACATTTAACTTTCCTTCCGAATTGCTGTAATTTCTTTGGGTTTCAATACACATGCATAAGCAGGCCTTTGTATAAGCTCAAGAGCGCTGGGAAGACGCTTGGGCAGACTGCCTGAAATTTGGTTAGTTGACATTTCCTATTTGGACATGGTTGAGTTTCCCAATGGCAGATTTTTTAAGTTGTTTATTTTTTTATGTGAAACCGTTCATGTCTAAGTGAATGGAGTCACACATCTTTTGCGACTAAGGCGAAGGCATGTAGTATTTGCACATGAAGTGTAGAGGAAATAATCAGATTGTGTGAATGATGTTCACGGTGGTTAGCAAGCAAAGGATTGACCTAGCGGTCACTACGCGCATACGGAGAATGGTACACATGCAAGTAAAAAGTGAGATTTAAGCTCTGATTCTGTGTTCTTGGTTTTCAGGTTTAGATTTTTATTATGCTTTTATAGTTTGACTCAAGAGAAAAAGGCAAGTAGTGTCAGTAGAGTTTGTCCATTGTATCCATACACAACTTTATTCTGTAGGAAGAAACCTCATTCATGATGAAGTCTTGGTAATAAAAGGGAAAAGTGTCACAATATGCCTTCAGTGTGGCAATAGTACTTTGCTACAGTATAAAATAAATAACTAATTAGAATACATGAAATCATTTCCCTTCTCCCAATAATTTGTAAAGATGAAAGGAAAATGTGTTGGTTTTGCTAAGTATTGTCCTGCCAGTTCGTCACACGGACACACACCCTTCTAGTTGCAGTTGAGAACATGTATTTGGAAACTATCTAGTTTATCCATTCACTGTTGTTTTACACAAAAATCGCAATCACTGTATTACATAAAACATCATGACTCGTATTACACACAAAAGAAACACAAATCACTTATATTTCGCAAAAGAACACAATCGCTTGTACTACACACACACAAAACTATAGCCCGTATTACACACAAAAAACACAATGAGTTTTATCATACAAGAGATACCATCACTTGTTGCACAAACAAATAAACAGACACACACTTGTAAGGCCGCCGAACAGTGAATAGAAATATACGGGCGTTGTCGCCCAGTTGCGTAACTGGTTGTTCACAGGGTGCAGACCACACAGGTCAGCTCATAGCCACTGATGTAGGGCCCACAGGGAAGAGAGCCACACTGCGCCTCCACCAGGTACAGCAGTGCTCCGTCGACATTGGCAGATGATCCTTGCCTTAGCATGGGAGCTCCGTCCACACAGATGAAGTTCTTGTTGCTCTGGTGAGCGTGATGGCCTGACAT
Source organism: Branchiostoma floridae (assembly GCF_000003815.2). NCBI lineage: Eukaryota > Metazoa > Chordata > Leptocardii > Amphioxiformes > Branchiostomatidae > Branchiostoma > Branchiostoma floridae. The sequence goes on along the minus strand of NC_049994.1, from coordinate 10,878,585 downwards.
CAGGTACCCGCTGTACTCCTTACTCCACCCCGTGGGACAGGACAGGCGGGCGGGGATCATGACGTGTGCGGACCGTAATTCCACGAAACACACCGAGCAGGGGACGTCATAGTTATAAGGGTTAGAGATATACGGCCCCATGGTGTCTGTGGAGAAATACCCATCACTATTAACCTGGTACTCTGTCCCGTACATGTAGCTCCCGTGCTGATTACCAGCTACTGGGTTGTTCCACTCCACACCGTCCAGGGGCAGGCACTGGTAGTCACTTCCTCCTCCGTGGTGGCCGTAATGTCCACCCCCCACAACACCTGCATGTGAAAAGACAGGATGGTTTCTGAATATCCACTGCTTCCAGAAAAGACGTCGAACCCAAAAAGCTTAGGCTCTCAGTAGTCCATATTAGAATGGTCACTTGTTCCCACTATACTTAAGTGATTTGTTTTCCATATACTGTAATATTTCTTGTTGCAATTAGCCTCCTGGCAAATTAACCTTCACATAATACTCTATATTGTATTAACGATATCTATAAAGAGGTTGTATGTTTCCAATGTCAGTGGGAGTTAATTGATTAATGGGTGACAGATTGTTGCCAGGACTTAAGCTGAAACGATATTTTTTTACAGTGAGTCATTCGGGTCTTCAGTTTCCCTACCGGAATAGATAGTCTTGGCATTTTCACTACAGTTCTCCCTCCCCCACCGCACGAACACGTCCCCGATGGACGTGTCGGCCGCTCTCCGCTCCCTGTGCGCCCCGCCCGCAGCAGTGCCGTTTACTCGGTCCTCTGTACCAGGTATCTATTGGTAACAAATGGAAACAAATTAGTATGAAGCAGTTAGACAATACCCCATCTCCTTAGCCCAATGATCCGTAACAGTACGTGGCGTGTTACTAGTATTTGTTACCATTTTCCCACCGTTGCTTGGATTCGGTGTTGTGTTGTGTTGTGTTATTGAGACCTTTACCAGATGGCCTTGAGGCGTTGTTGATTTGATTAATTTGACACAATACCCTCACTTGACTTAGCAACTAATGAGTTCCCAGCGTCGGCCGGCCAGGGACGTTCTCTAAAATGGGATGCAAAGAAGATGTGCCGGGCGCCACAGCTTTAGCACTTTAAATATCCCACCACACTTACCGATAAGAACAGTGGTCTTTCCCAGCGTGAGTGTCACGATCAAACTTATCACTCTGAACTTACTTATCTTGTACTTCACGTTTTAAAAAAGTTTATATTTCATTGATTTTCTTAGGCTGCAAATATAAAGTCGTAGCCTTACCAAGAGGTTTCTGAGCTCGGTCACCTCCAGCTGCAGGTCTGACATGGTGACGTAGACCAGCGGCATGAGGACGGCGCACACCAGCACCCCGCCCAGACAGCCTCCCACCAGGAGCACCAGGCCCGTCCACCGCCCGCCCTGCCTCTTGTACGGCCGGGTCAGGCCCAGACCAGCTAGGGAAGGGGCAAAACCTGCAGGGAATTAAACATCATGATGTAACCAATATCAACAAGAAACTCGTAAAAAAGGCAGCTATTTTGTCTGGTAAAGAAATGAGTCAAGATTTCGACACAGAAAACATTCCACCATAGCTTACCTTGGTCCATGACAACTTTCTCCATTGAAATTTTCATGACACCGACGACACAAACGTTGCCTTGAAGAAGGGAACGAAAAGATGGCACGATCCAACAGGTGGTCAAGTTTTACTGTCGCGATGTAACGATGCAACGTAACTACTATTTAACGACCACTAGGGGGTCTACAAACAAATGAGTTTCCTTCCAAAGACAAATGACAAGCAGGATGTGAGGAGTGGTCTATGTAGGATCGTAGGGGTGCCAGAATTCTGCTCAAAATGTGCTTATCCTTTAAATGAAAATTACTAATTGATTGCATGTAGAAAACATACGTATGTGATGAAGAACAGATCCACGAGACCAATACCATAGACATATCCGCATAGACAATTGAGCTAAATGTGCAATATTTTCTTAAATGTTTGGAGACCCCCACTCTAGTGGTCGCGTCACTACGTTGCGTGAGTAAAACTTGACCACCTGTTGGATCGTGCCATCTTTTCGTTTCCCTTTTTTGGGCAACGTTTGTGACATGGCGTTGTGAAAATGTCAGTGGAGAAAGTTGTCATGGACCAAGGTAGGCTATCATTGAACGTTTTCTGTGACAAAACCTTCACACGTTTCTTTTACCAGACAAAATAACCAATTTGTTTGGTTTTTTTGCGAGTTCCCTTCCTTTGGATTTTGACATTGCTTACACTATATGTTTAATTCCATTCAGGTTTTGCCCCTTCCCTAGCTGGTCTGGGCCTGACCCGGCCGTACGAGAGGCAGGGCGGGCGAAGGACGGGCCTGGTGCTCCTGGCGGGAGGCTGTCTGGGCGGGGTGCTGGTGTGCGCCGTCCTCATGCCGCTGGTGTACGTCACCATGTCAGACCTGCAGCTGGAGGTGACCGAGCTCAGGAACCTCTTGGTAAGGTTCTGACTTTATGAAAACAAATGATAAGGTAACTTTTTTTTATCGTAAAGTACAAGCTAAGTAAGACCATAGTGATAAGTTTGATCGTGACACTCACGCTGGGAAAGACCGCTGTTCTTACCGGTAAGTGTGGTGGGATCCTTATTAACGTGCTAAAACTATGGTGTCAGGGACCTCCGCTTCACGTCCATTTTAGAGAACGTCTTTGGTCTGGGAACTCATTAGTTGCTGACTCGAGTGAGGTTATTGTGTCAAGCTAATCAAATCAACAATAATCTCTAGGCGAACAGCACTTGCCTCAAGCCCCAAGTTCTCAATGCCATCTGACAAAGTTCTCAATAACACAACACAACACCGAAACCAAGCAACGGTGGAAAATGGTAACAAATGCACGCCATGTACTGTTACGGATCATTAGGCTAATGAGATGGGGTATTATCTACCTGCTTCAGTCGTTCACATCAATTTGTTTCCATTTGTCACCAATAGATTACCCGTCCTGCACAGACCGTCTCACCTGGTACAGAGGACCGAGTAAACGACACTGCTGCGGGCGGGGCGCACAGGGAGAGGAGAGCGGCCGACACGTCCATCTGGGACGTGTACGTGCGGTGGGGGAGGGAGAACTGTAGTGAAAATGCCAAGACTATCTATTCCGGTAGGCAAACTGGAGACCCGAATGGCTCACTGTAAAAAAAAATATCGTTTCAGCATAAGTCCTGGCAACAATCTGTCACCCATTAATCAATTAACTCATAGATCTACTGACATTGGAAACATATAACCTCTTTATTGGCATCATTAATACTATAGAGAGTGTTTATTTGGATGTTCTTGCCCGAGGGCTAATTGCAACACGACACATTACAGTACATGTATATGGAAAAGAAAGAAATCACACTAACAATGGTAACAAGTGGGAAGAAGTGGCTATTCTAATATGGATTGCTGAGAACCTAAGCTTTTCTGGGTTCGACTCCTTTTCTGGAAGCAGTGGATATTCAGAAACCATCCTGTCCTTTCACAGGTGTTGTGGGGAGTGGATGGTACCACCACCACGGAGGAGGAAGTGACTACCAGTGCCTGCCCCTGGAAGGTGTGGAGTGGAACAACCCAGTGGCTGGTCATCAGCACAACAGCTACATGTACGGGGCAGAATACGAGGTTAATGGTGATGGGTATTTCTCCACAGACACCATGGGGCCGTATATCTCTAACCCTCTGAACTATGACGTCCCCTGCTCGGTGTGTCTGGTGGAATTACGGTCCGCACACGTCATGATCCCCGCCCGCCTGTCCTGTCCCACGGGGTGGAGTAAGGAGTACAGCGGGTACCTGATGTCATCTAATCACGCCCACTACAGCAACAAGAACTTCATCTGTGTGGACGGAGCTCCCAACCTAAGGCAAGGATCATCTGCCAATGTCAACGGAGCCCTGCTGTACCTGGTAGAGGCGCAGTGTGGCTCTCTTCCCTGCGGGCCCTACATCAGTGGCTATGAGCTGACCTGTGTGGTCTGCACCCTGTGAACAACCAGATACTCAACTGGGCGACAACGTTCGCATATTTCCCTTCACTGTCCGGCCTTACAAGTGTGTGTCTGTTTATTTGCCTGTGCAACAAGTGATGGTATCTCTTGTATCATAAAAGTCTTTGTGCTTTTTTTGTGTGTGATACAGGCTATTGTTTTTTTCTGTGTAGTCCAAGTGATTGTGTATTTTTGGTGAAATACAAATTGTTTGTGTTTTATGCGTAATACAAGTGATGATGTTTTTATGTAAACAAGTAATTGTGATTTTTGCATCAAACAACAGTGAGAGGATAAACTACATAGTTTCCACACACATGTACCCGACTACAACTAGAAGGGTGTGTGTCTGTGTGACAAACTGACAAAACAAGAGTAGTTAGCAAAAACAAAACATTTTCCTTTCATCTTTACAGATTCTTGGGAGAGGGGAAATGATTACATGTATTCTAATTCTAGTTATTTTTTGATACTGTAGTAAAGCACTAGTACCACATTGAAGGTATGTCGTTACAATTTTCCCTTTTATTACCAATGTTTCATCATGGATGAGCTTTCATCCTAGAGAATAAAGTTGTGTATGGATACAATGGACAAACTTTACTGACACTACTTGCATTTTTCTCATAATTCAAAGACTTAAGACATAATGAAAATCTAAAACTGAAAACCAACAATCAGAATTAGAGCTAAAATCACACCCTTTACTAGCCTGAGTACCATTCTATGTAGTGACTGTTGATAGCAAGTGAAAGGATTGAGCCAGCAGTCACTACAGAGGATACTACCCAGGTTAACCCTTTACCTTCTACTAAATCCAGTTGTAAGGAATGGAGAGCCAAATTCTAATTTAGGGAGATTCCTTTTTGAATAATCTCCAAGCAGGTGTAAGGCAAGCAATCACTTACAGTGCTCAATGCCTGTTTTTGCTGCCTTTAGTACTCTTTTCTGTATTGCATTTTTAATGGTTAACTACCGCTAAAAATACAATACTACAAAGTGTACTGAATGGTGCAATACCAGGCATAATACACTGAGAATACATTTGCTTGAGGATATTTCTAGTACATGTGCAATGGTTGTTGGTCTATACCATATGATAGAGTTCAACATTCTATTGAAATCTAACAATGTACCTGGAATACATCTGTCACATTCATTTTGTTTTCTAACCTAGATACAAAACCTACCGGTATTACACTAAGAGGTCATTCACACAATCTGATTAACTACTTTGCACCTTTTTCGTAAAAGATGTGTGACTCGGTTCTCTTAGACATGAATGGTTTCAAATAAAAAAAATTACAAAAGCTGCCATTGGGAAACTCAACCTTGTCCAAATAGGAAATGTGTTCAAGCAGCCTCTACAGTTTTGTACTGAATCTATTGTGCTGTAAATGTTTTTATTTTTGCAGGATTTAATTCTATGGTAGGAGGGAATGAAGGCTTTCATAGTGTATCAAAAGTCTGTGGTTTAAACAATTCTGTATCAAAGTAGTAACACAATGGAAACATATTATTTGCTGTCATAAATTCCAAGTGGAAAGGTCACGCAAAAACTACGAACTTTTCGACATAGACGTCTGTAAGTTCACATTTCATCATGTCAGAAGGCAGTTGAGTTTCCTGACGACAGAAGGACAGTTGTTCAGTAAGGTCGCCCCCCGCGCGGACCCCCCGGCCTGGCCGGTGTGATGGCTATGTCGATGTAGTCTCCTATCTGGAACTTCTGAGAACCCAACGTCTTATTGTCGTCTGCTCCTTTCCTCCCCGAACAGGTGCTGCCAATCTCTTTCAGACGGTAACCTCCACGTCTCAAATCTGGATGGAAAGGAAATTAAGACTTTTACTTTTTGATTGAATTTGAATAAGATTTATTTACAGCCATGGTTGTTCCTTTATTATATCATTGAGCGGTAGCCTTGTTGACAAGAAGAAGAAAGCTATATGCACATGTTATGACATTTGAGTGTGAAAAATCTACAAAAGTATTCCAGACTAGGGGTGGGTACCGGTATAGAAAATTTAGGAACAAGTACATGTACTGTCCAGGTCCAGAGGATCAGGTCCAGACCTGAACCCAGATGTAATTACAATCTGTGAAAACTTATGAATGGGCGATACTCAAAACAATGGTCCATTTCCCAACAAAGGATTCTGTTTGGTGAGGTATCCAGCATTCATTGGCATTATAAAATTCTATCCGGGTCATGTAAACAACACTAACTGCCTCTGTTTTAGACCAAGTTTGATTGGAGAAGCTTGGTAAAATGACTATCAACTCTCCTCTACTTATTCTACACTCATTATTCTTTTGTATCAGTAAGCCCCAAACATGTGAATGCCTGCCGGTATAATCTGTTCATTTTCGAATTGGTCCAACATCCTGTCCACTTATTTTTTTCAGGTCCATTTTTTTTCTGGACCGATCCAACAAGAAAAAACGGTTTTGTACCGGTAACCCTAATCCAGAAACAAAATATCTAATGCTTTGGGTAAACATCAATATTATATTAGGTCAAGATGGGAGAATGATGTCTGAATCGGGACTTTAAGGTGCCAAGAGGCTGTGCAAGTTTTGGAAAGAAAAGAGGTAATCATCTGCAACTAGCGAACACCTTTCAGTGTTTAACCATTCCACATCCAACTGTAGACCTTTTAAACTCAGACGTAAGGCCTGTAACTCACCTGGATATGCAGTAGCAAAGTCGAAGAATGTTCCCTTCCTTCTGGCCTCGGGGTTGACTTCTTTTATCAGACCAGTCAGCTCCTTAAGTGTACAGTCCATCCTGAAGGCCAAGTACAAGATGTTGGTATCAGCCTTCACGTCCACATGTTTGTGGCTTGAGCGTTTGTCTGTGTGTCTATTTGTTTGCTTGTTTTGCATGATCGGTAAACTGCATTTAATCATAACACACTAGTTTTGTAAGTATGTGCAAACTGCAGGAGACCAAATGGATTAGTGCAAATCACACCTGGAAGGACCACTACTTTTGACTTTTTGTGTGTGTACAGTGTATGTGTTTGTGTGTGTATGTGTGCGTGCACTGTGTATTGTGTGTGTAATCATCTTACCAGGTATAGATTTGAAGCTCGTTGGATGGCACATTCCCTCGAGCAAATTCTTCAGGCCTGAAATGGTATGAAACAATATCAATATACACTATAATAATAGAATTGTAATGTTCCACAAGCAATTAATCCATGCTCCATATTGTGTAAATAATAGTGCTGGTATTGTTACCGTAAACCTTGAACTGAAGTCTTAGTGGTGCAAAAAATAAAACAAAGTTCTACTGTATTTACCAAATAAAAATAAAATAAGACGTATTTACTAAATACATCTTATTTTTTGCAGTACAAATTCATTTTATCTTTTGCACCACTAAGACTTCAGTTCTTAATCTTTGACTCAGAGTTGTTTAGTAGAAACTGCATGTAGTTTCAGTCATACATCTATCATATAAGTTTGCATCCAGCAAAGCAGTGTACTACGTCTGAAAAATACAACAACAATTTACACTAACACATAGTTCGTCTAGGGTACATCTTTACTTTAGCGTCAATGTAAACAATTATTCATTGTGCTTTCTCAGTAGACTACTTAGGGAACTTTTTATGGGAAATAATCAGATTATATGTCCTTTAGAAAAATAACCCCATGGAGAAACACCAAACTGACCGTAAATTGGTCAAACTTTGCACAGTGATAAATACAACAGAAGAAAGATGCCACAAAGAACTAGATGCAGACTGACTAAGATGTCTTCCAAAAGGACAGCTCTTAACTTCTGCAGGCGCGTTTTCCATAAAACAACATACTGTAATTCACTTTGTCTTCACGGTACCAAACTTTCACGGTCTGAGAAAATTTAACTTCTCGGAACTAAATGTTCACTGTCGTGGCAAGTGCACATAAAAAAAGGCTGTGAATTATTTGTTATCACTATCAGTAATGATAAGTTCACGTTACAGTCGTCAACGTGAAAACCGTGAACATAACAGTCCATTGAAAAATCAAGAATTACAGTAAGTAACAAGTCGACCCTTAACTGGTAACTGAGTAGCGTAGTCACAATGTTTACGTACCTGTGGAACCTGTTCTGGTTGCAGAACACACGGAGCAACAGGGGACAAGTCTGTGTGAAGACAAGAAATAGGCATATATAAATCATGTGCATTGTCTAGGGTCTGCCGCAGCTCTGACATGCTGTAACTAGTAAGGGATTGTACTTGTCCATTTTCAGTGATGTTAATAGTAAATAATACTTTAATAATAGTAAAGCCAACAGCCTCGTGCCTTTGAAGACTATGACTGAGGGAGCCTCAAGTGTCAAACCTCTGCACTTATCGACATGTCGGGCCAGTAGACGTGACACAATGTGCATGGCTAAACATGCGAATTGCAGGGAAACTGCCTTGCACAGTTTGCGCAACAATAGAAAAGCTTTTTGTGCTTCATCCTCAGTCCGGGGGTTTATTCTATTTCTTATACACACACGCACGAACACAAAGGTACTAGACAAGCAGCGGTGAAGCAATAAAGCAGTTACAGTAAAGACTGTTACATGGGCCTACTTGAAGACTACTGGTAATGTGGTAGTGGTCCCTTTATACTATACAGTGGGGGTGGGGGTGTTGGGGGTGGCACTGCCAGAAATAAAAGTGGGTTAAAATTTTATAACTTCTTCTTCATTGCTACTCTACGACTAGATTAAATGCAAGAAAGCATCATAATATGCCACTTGTGATACCAGCAACGTTGCTGTTTTGCGTTTTACGCCAGTTTCTTTTTCTCCTTTGTTGTCAAAATTCGGCACACATGCAAGCAGGGTTGTAGCCAGCGCCCGTCCTTCCGTCCTTTGACGGAATTTTGCAGCTGGGGACGGAAAAATATTTTGCCCATTCCGTCCTCTGTGACGGAGAAAATCGATATCTAAAGATACAACAAAAACTAAAAATCGTGCAAAGATCTCCAAAAATTAAAAAGATTTTTTCACAGCGCCGGCCGCCGGGGCAGGGGTCCGCATTTCAGGCTATTCAGAAGGCTTATTTTATCAGGTTTTTAGGGCCATATCTACGATAATAGTAGCAGTCACTTAACTTCTTTTCAGTTTGACATAACAATATTTCAAGTCAAAGCGTCAAAGTCAACTAAAAACTCGTAATCAACAAACTTTACTCAGTTTAACAGTAACGTTAACTATTGTCCGGTTTGCCATCCGAAGTTGAAGCGCTTATTTATAGCGCTAGTATCTTCGATGCGCCGTTAGCCGCCGTGCCGTGCGACTGTTGTTGACGGTCTTACATCCATAAGTTGCCGCTTTGCTGTCAGACGATATACCAACGGACATGTTTCAAGAAAAATACCCGGCGAAACCATTGTTCCGCGTCAGATTCTATTCTATAAAACATGTGGGTTACAGTCTGATAAATATTTTGTAGAAGCACCGCTGTGGGAAAGTGCAAGGAATAATCACGTAGCATACGAAGTTCGCTGTCAACTGTCACACGACTGTTTGAAACTCTAACCAACAGCCGCGGCCTTTGATGAAGTCGGCGAAAAGGTGCACTGCCTTTGCAACAAGGAAGCCGACGGTCTCATCGTGGGCGGGGCCACATGACGAGGCTTGCCCGGGCCCCGAAAGGAAATGCCCGGGTTTTACATGCAAACTTACGGTGGCTTGTACTTTACCTTGCCGAACCAAAGAGCTTCAAATTTAGAACAGGAAATTTGGGAACGCGACCCGCCCTTGCTCTAGAAATGTGTCAGAGAGAATTGATTCTATTTTCCGCGCTGAAAAAGAAATGACGCAACTAACGTTAATAGTAAGAGCCTATGTGATCAACCCCGCTCCCCATATAAGGAGATTCCGGGGAAAATCTGGCTTTTCCGGGGAGGGATCCCACCCCGCTATAATAGGACCACGCCGGATCAAACCGTGGGCGATTCTTTCAAGTGATTCGTTGTACATGATCGCCGACTCGCCGTCTATGTTTCCAATCTTTGTAAAGTGTTAAAATGCTACTTACCTCGTTAAGATGAACTGACAGATGAAGTGTGTTGTGTTAATCGACGGTTTCTTTCATCGGCGACGGTAGGAATCTACGTGAACTTTGATACGACTTAACTAAGTAAGACGCAAACGGCCGTTGTTGAAAATGTTTTATTCTCGCCGATGTGAGGGCGCCGTTATCCCTTGTATGTGCTATTGTGCTTGTGTATATTTCTCGTAGGACGTAGATATGTAATAAATTTTTGTTGTACTAAACGTGCTGTTTCTTTTCTGTGTAAATTCTATACAATATAGAAGTGCAGCTGTGTAACACACTTACAATCATACCAGCAATCTGTGCGATCACTGCGGTGGCGGTAGCATCGGCCCCTTTCCTAAATAAAATCCAGCGTAAAACCCTCGTGTAATTTCTTTTACCAAAACAGATGTATTAACAGCTCAAAATGCTGGAAATAGCGTTTCAGAGGGTCTAGATTTCAAAATTTTCCGGGGGAGCATGCCCCCGGACCCCCCTAGGAACGTCGCGCCTTTGGCGCGACATCTCGCGCCTACGGCGCTCGATACGATTTTCAGTCAAAGGTGGGGGGACGGAAAATGATTCCGGGCTGGCTACAACCCTGCATGCAAGACTGAAAAATTATGTTCGCCCCCCTCCCACCACGCGAATACCACCACGCGTTTAATAGCTACTATCGATGGAAAACATCTAAGATTTTTGCATCTGCAGGATGGTAAGCTTCTAACCTTTTCCCGGTCCACGGGTTTTTCTGGTTCTGGTTTCTCTTCTTCTGTAGCGACTCGAGACTCCAAGCCTGCCATTTTTTTCAGACGCTCTTCCGCCATCTTGACGCTGATATCACTCCTGAATGTTCCTCCGCGATACAAAGTAGTTCGTTGCTACAAAGATCCTCAAACGTTTAAAAAGGTCATCGTAAAGCTAAACCTATGCCATATGATCACTGTTATGAACACAATTTTGTTTGATAATATTTGCTACGGCCGCACTGTCCCTTCCATGCTGCCACAGTGGCACTGAGAGAGAGGTTATAGACTTATTTATCCATCCGCCACAAGTAACGGCACTGAACTTTAATCCAACGCAACTTTAATCCAACACTTTTCAGAACCCATCTGTCAGTCAAAAACTAGCTCCGGTTTGCAAATTCTTTTGAGTGCTTTACAAGACCAGTAAGGTATACGACTTAAAATCTTGCAAGTTTGAACTCACAAAGATCGCACGTTGCAGTGACAAGTTAATCAATCTTCTGGTATGTTTTCATGCTGTTAATCAAGCCGTGGGAAGAGGGCAGCGATTGTAATTTCAAGCAATCCTACTCTTCGTCCTCACATTACACAATCATCATCACAGTAAATATAGCGAAATATCAATAAACTGTCCATCCAACACAACCAACATGCCTTGAAGTATCCCTCTTTAAAGTACAGGGCCAGGCTTTGTTACACAAATTCAGTGGAAATCCGAACACGCGCCATTTTGAATCATATTTCAGCACGCCCCTTCACCCCTATTTTTGAAAGTGATCACATCCAAAGGCCAGTAGGACGGATCTCACTGGCGATACCATTACAGCCCCACATGGGGGACGTGCTGTAGGGAGTTTGTACTGTGTTTTGCGGGGATATTTTTTGGGAACCATTCACAAACAACATATTTTGCCACCATTTGCTGACCAAACAACGGATGAAAAGTTTCATAGAACGTCATAACTGTGTAGTGGAACAGCAGAACGGATTTGCCGCTGGTTGATGTATTTTCGGACCGTGTTTTGATCGCTGCTATCAGCAGTTTACTGACATGCCGATTTGCCAATTTAACCTTGAGTAAGTGCCTGCCGATTGATACAAATTTGTCGTTGTAAATATGAAATCCATAGATAAACAGCCTTGTTATATTATTGTGTTGGATTAAAGTTCCACTGGGAATAGAATCCCAAAGGACTTGCTATCAGTTACACTGTCTTTGAAATGTTATTTTCTTGCGACACAACAGAAAGTGGCAGACCAATGCATGTGTAGCAATGGCCGGGGAAACATAGTAAACAATGCACTAAACAGTTTCCAGAATGCGCTAAAGCCCGCTTGTTTATTCATGGTTCAGTTTAGAATTTGTTGGAATGTGTTGGATTAAAGTTCAGTGCCGTTAGTAAATGTGGAGCCAAGAGATTATTTGTGGACACGCTGCGGTCGACATTGTTTGGGTCATACTAGGACGAATCAAGGAGGTTAAAGAATCACCTTGGACGAATCATTCATACTGCCGAGGAGGGTCGGGCCTTTCTTTTCCGTTTACTCCCATTGAATCACTGATGTTACGTTAACGTTAACTTTATTATTTCCTAATAGATTTGGAAGCTTGTGAAACGTTATGATTTTTCCTTTTCTACATCTTCTTGGAAATTTGTCTTTACCAGACTCCGTCAATCTTTACTTCAGCTACTTACAGTAACCAAGGAGGTTATATAGGAAGCAGTAAAACTGTACCGTTATTTGCAAAATATCGTGAAAATCCATTACTCTTGTCTTCCAATGCAAAGCCTCCAGTAAAACTTTTAAGAAGCCCTGCAGTTCCAAAGAAAAACTGACAGGGGGCCAAAATACAATATATCTGAAACACTTTAAAACGATAAGACGCAAAGACTTGGCTATAACATCAAATAAGGGCACCATTACTGGGGAAAATCTGTCCCTAATGACGAATGATTTAGTGTGAATATCTTAACTACGAAAGTTTTGAAATCGCTTCCTACAATAGTGATTGCAGCAACACTAAAAACCCTGACCTCATTATTGGTAATGCGCATGATATGGCATTTTGGAACGAAATTTAATTGAAAAATGGTATTATAGAACTACTGGACAAAAATGTATGTTTTAACACCTCTTTAATATTACATGTAATAAGCTTCGGAAGTCCATGTCTTGAAAGGCTCATGATTCTATTGGACAAATTGTATAGTTATTTTAAAAAGTAGAAACAAACTGTTACATGACATACTTAGACTTCCTAATTACCAGTACTTCTATTTTTCACAACGCAGAATAGGCAAAAAGGTGAAAATATAAGATAGACGTCATTGTAGGAAATCGGTCACTTTATGCAATTATATCTAAGCGATATTCAATACTGTTGTTGATTTGATGTATTAAATGTGTACTCTGCGTGTTGATGTTGACGTATGAAGAAAGATTTGGGAAAAGCATGCATGCTAAAACTCTATCACCATGGGCTTTCTTGGATTCACATATTTGCTTAGCGTTTTTACAGTCTAGCCTCTACCAGGCTCCGTGGATCAAATAGGACAAATAGAGTTCTCAGAGTTGATACTGACTCCTATGGCCTTCCGACTCCCCTAGCGTACTATTGACTCGATTTGTCCAATTTCTACTATTTTGCCATCGATCATCGGAGCCTGGTAGAGGCTATTACGTTATACAGTTTACAAATCCGAGTTTTTTTCTTCTACAAAATGATCAATGTCGTACATTTCTAACATTCTCGTGGTTCTAAGAGACGAAACTTGATAGATTATCTAAATGTATCAGTTTGGTACACTTCACCGTACTTAAAAGCACAGTCTCTGTACAACAAACGGCGAGAATACTGGCCTTCCAAACATCTATCTTTGATTTACTTTATGCCCGTTAAACTGTGAGATATCACTGTTCTTTGTGTTTCTGTGATAACAGTAACAACAGCCACGCCGATATCTCAGGCCACAACAACAGGACCGAAAACAGCACCGTCGTCAGCATTCCCATTCCAAGAACCAGGTTCATTTTAGCCGTTTCGTCGAGAGTTGCTTCCTTCGTAGACTTCTCCATGTCACTTTTACCAGGCTCTTTAGTTTCTGTCGTATCTGCTGGACGAGACGCGGTCTTATGTCCTCCCTTCTTGGGCTTGTTCGTTTCATGTTTGTGACTTGTCCTTTGCCTGGACCGTGTGCGTGTACGTCTTGGACGTTTGCCATCGCCACTGGACGAATCTCCTTCTTTGTCTGCTCTGGAAGTCGTCCTGTCGACAGCTCTAGTCGTTTCTGTATCACGTGACGAAGAACTGACGGAACGCTGTCTCGTCCGGCTACTTCCCGACGATTCACTTTCGTCCTCAATTGAGGAAACGGCAACGTCTACGATGTTAAACTGCTCTTCCTCTTCAACAGCAACGACGTTTTTGTCGTCCAGATTGAAATGGCTTGCAGTGTTTGGTGAGTCTTGATCCGACGTCTCAGCATCCGCATGTAGAACTTCTTCTTGTAGCTTGGCGTCGCGCTCTGCTTTCTTGCGCTGGTTAGTCAGTCTTTTTCTGTCGGCACGAGACATGTAAGCCTTGTGAGGACCCGTGTATTCATCCGAAAACTGGTCTCCTGATGTGGGCCCGAAGCTGTCTTGGCCACGTGTCCTTTCTTCAGCCTCGTCGTCTTCCCTTCCCGACTTTGTCCTGGTTTTGCCCTTGGAAACTGTTGATTGTCGTTCTTGTAGATGTTTTCGTTCAGGGCGGACAGGTCGCTGGGGGGCTGTTTTCTGTTCCTGGGGCTCGTCCGAGATGGTGGGTTCTGCTGAAGTCTCCTTGCTCTTTTTCCTGCGCTCACGCCGGGTTTCTTTGTTAGACCGACTAGACGTCTTCACGGACACAGACTGTTGTTCTGTGCCCTTGTCTTTATCGTCTTGCTGTAACGCCGAGGACAGCGTGGATGGCTTTTCATCGACGGTCTCCTTTTTATCGTCTTTGTTGCTATTCTCTGTTTCTTGTTGTAACGCCGACGGTAGCTTTGCTGACTTGTCACCAACATCAGTTCCTTTATCACTACCTTCTTTTTGTTTTAACGCCGATGCCATTGTTGTTGACCTGTTGTCAATTGCAGTTTTCTCTTCAGAGTCTTGTAACGCCAATACCACTGTTTCTGACTCATTGCTAACCTCTACTTCGTCATGAATGTCTTTTCTCTCTGACTGTGACACCGATAGTTGCGTTGATGACTCGTCAACACCCTCTGCTCTGTCGTTAGTGTCTTTGTTTCTGCCCCTTGATTGCGACACCGATGGCAAATTTTCCGACTCGACACCAAGCTCTGCTTTATCTTTGTCTTCGTTGCTACCCTCAGGTTGTGACAGCAATGGCTGCGTTACGGACTCTTCATCATCCTCCGATTTGTCCACAGTGTCTTTATTTTCCTCAGTATCTTTATTTTCATCCTCTGGTTTTGACACCGATGCCAAGGTTGCAGGCATGTCTTCGCGACCTTGCTGTGTTACTTCTACTCTAGGATCATGTTTTTGTGATGGCACCTCAAATTGTACAGAAGGGGCATTTTCGTCTGCTTGGCCTTCAGTTTCATATTCTTTGAGCTTCTGCTTTAGCTCTTCTGTGATTCTTTTCCCTTTCTTTCTTGTTATTCTACCCATTTTACCCATTTTTCCAGACGTCCATAGATCCGGACTAGCTCCTTCCGTCTTGTCGGTGTCTGGACCTGATGAGTAGGCGTCTTCTTGGGCCGGTAGCTGCGCTTTTCTTGTGTCCATTGAACTCGCCCCCGGCAAGGTTTCAGAACCTGAAGGTTGTTTGTCCTCTGCCATTTCAAATTCATTGTCAACATCTTTGCCTTTCTCTTCCGTTAGTTTAACATGTACAGTGTCACTTGGTGTCGACTGTAACGTTGTTACTGAGTCTCCCTTTGTTTTGGACTCCTCGTCGCCTTCACGAGGGGTTTCGGAGGATCTTTCCTGCTCAAGATAATACGATAATCCTTGCTCAGCATTCGCAGCGAAGGGAGACGTCGGGTAGTGAAACTGAGGGTAGAAGTCTTCAAACTTCCCACTTTGGGAAGTTTCTGGACCCGAAGCTACGGTACCACTGGTGACTTCATTCTCCTCATCTGAGGCTTGTTTATCTGCTTCATCGACGGTCGTGTCGAATTCGGCTAATGATGCTTCGATCTCTAGAGCTTGGTCTAGACCCCCGACCTCTCGCAAAATCTCGTCGACATCGCTATCATCAGTACTGACTGCTTCTTCTAACACGACGTCCTGAGCTGTCAGTTGCTGCTGCTTGTGAGTTGAAACGTCTGTGGGAACTTTGTTGCCATCGCCTGAAGTAGACCATTCCTCCGAAAGGGTCTCTAAGGTACCCTCATCCTGTTTTGGATCTGATGTTTCTTGCGAAGATGTTATGCGCTGATCAGCACCTAGACCAGAATCTTCCTCTAACTCAGGTATACTGTGCAGTGGATTCGATTCTCCTTGATCCGGATGGACTACGTCAGCTATGGCTACGTCACTGACAGGTACCGTGACGTCATCGTCGTCATCAAATATGCCGTACTCTTCAAATAGCTTTCTTCTTCGAGCTTCTTCATCTATATTTTCTCCACTTGTTTGGTTAGGTTTGTCAGTATTCATCTCAGACGCATTGTCTTCGTTTGAAGCGTCTTGTTCAGTGTCTGGCTGATTCTCGTCCAGTTCGTCTTCTTCATCGACATCGCTGTCATCAAATATACCATATTCTTCAAAGAGTCGCCTTTTCTCTTCCATCCTTTGTTTCAATGTCTCCTCCTCTTCTAGGTCTGATGCTTCCTCTTCCTTATCCGATGTTTCGTCCTCCTTGTCCAGTATGTTCCTCTGTTCTTCTGATGTTTCCTCTTCACGGGAATGCGACATCGCCTCTTGATTATCCAATGTTTGCTTCAGCTTGTGTGATGTTTCTTTTTCCATGTCTGATCTTTCTTTCTCCTCACCCCGTTCCCTCCCCCTGTGTGATGTTGCATCCAGCTCATCTAATTTTTCCTCCGTCTTTCCTGACGTCTCCTGCTTTTCTAACGCTCTATTTTGTATGTCTAATGTTTCTCTCGGCTTTTCTGATGTTTTCTGCTCCTTGTCCGATGTTTCCATTGGATTTTCCGCCGCTTCCCTCTGCATGTCTTCTGCATCTGACGATTCCATGTCCTTCTCCGGTGTCTTTCGTGTTTCTATCACCCCTTCCGCCATGTATGAAGTATTGTCTGATGTTTTCGTTGGTTTCTCTGATGGCTCTTCCTCTCTGTTTAATGTTTCCATTGGGCGTTGGTCTTCGGTTTCGTACTCCTTGAATCTGTGCTTTAGCTCCTCTGTAATTCTTTTTCCTTTCTTTCTTGTTATTCTGCCCATTTTGCCCATTTTCCCGGAAGCCCACAGATCCGAACCCCTGCCTTCCGTTTTGTCGGTGTCTGGACCAGATGAGCTGGCGTCGGCTTGGTTCAGTGGTCCCGACGTTGTCCCCTCCCTGTTTGCTATCTTCTCCGTCTTTTCTGATCTTTCATCGTCTCTGCCCGGCACTCCGTGCTCATCTGATGTTTTTTCCTCCCTATCTCCCGTTGTTTCTTTTTCAGTCCCCGAAACGTCCCTCAGCTTATCTTTCCTTGGCTCATCTGAAGCTGTTGTTGGTTCGTCTGACGGTTCGTCTTTCCTGTCTGACATTTCCGTTGGTGGGGCTGATGGTTCTTTCTGCACATCTGATGTTTTCGTTGGTTTCTCTGATGGCTCGTCCTCTCTGTTTGATGTCTCCATTGGGCTTTGACCTTCGGTTTCGTACTCTCTGAATCTGTGCTTTAGCTCCTCTGTAATTCTTTTTCCTTTCTTTCTTGTTATTCTACCCATTTTGCCCATTTTCCCAGAAGCCCACAGATCCGAACCCCTGCCTTCCGTTTTGTCGGTATCTGGACCTGATGAGCTGGCGTCGGCTTGGTTCGGTGATCCTGAAGTTGTCCTCTTGCTGTCTGCTGTCTTTTCCATCTTTTCTGATGTTTCATCGTCTCTGTCCGGTACTCCTTGCACATCTGATATTCTCTCCTCAATGTCCTCCGTTTGTTCCTGTTCAGTCCCCGAAACATCCCCAAGCTTATCTTTCCTTGGCTCGTCTGAAGCTGTTGTTGGTTTGTCTGACGGTTCTTCTTTCCTGTCTGATATTTCCTTTGGTGGGGCTGATGGTTCTTTCTGTATGGCGGGCGTTTTGGTCAGACTATCCGTTGTTTCCTCCTTCCTCTCTGATGCGTCCTTTTCTCTATCTAATATTCCCTGCTGTTTGTTTGGTGTTTTGGCCTCGCCCGATGTTTCCTCGTGTTTGTCTGATGTTCCCTCTTGTTCGTGCGATGATTCTCCGTCTTTGTGTGTTGATTCTTCCTTTTTATCTGATATTGTCCCTCTCCTGGCTGATCTATCATTCTGGTGTCTTGGGATGTTCCCTTCTTCATCTTCCTTTGGATTGTCCGGTTGCTTGCCTGATATCTCCTCCTGTTTGTCTGAATTTTGATCCTGTGTGTTTGGTATTCTCTCCTCACTGTCTAACGTTCCCGGCTTTCCTAGTGGTCGCCTGTCTGATAGTTCCTCCTGTCTATGTGACGTTTCTTCCTCTATGTCTGTAGCTTCTGTCGGTTTCCCCTCTTTCTCGTTTGATATTTCTTGAAGCTTGTCCAACGCTTCCTTCGGCTTATCTACTGCTCCATCCTGCCCGTATGGTGTTACCTGTTCCTCCCGCATCTCAGGTGTTTTCTCCACTGTCTCTTCCTCCTGTCTGCCCGATGCGTCCTCTTGCTTGTTCGATGTCGCTCCCTTCCTGTCCAATGTCTCCTCTGTCTGTTTATCTAATGTTGCCTTCTCATCTGATGTTTCTCCTTGCGTGGTTAAAGCTTCCGTCTCATCTGGTGTCTCCCCTTGCGTGCCTGATGTCTCCCCCTGTCTGTCTAATGACTCCTGTGCATGTGATGTTTCCTCTTGCATGTTCAATGTTTCCCTCTCCTTGTCTAATGCCTCGCTCGGACTGTCTAATTCCCCACTCTCCCTAGCCCTATCTAATGTCTCACCCGGCTTGCCTAATGTTGTATCTTGCTTATCTAATGTATCCCCATTGCTGTCCATCGTTTTCCCGTTCTTTTCTTTATCCTGAACGGACAACGCTTCTTCCTGACGTTTTACTTCGCTTTGTTTGTCGGGTGTTTCTCCTGGCTTGTCGTGTGTTTCCTGTTGTCCGTCAAATGTTTCCCCTTGATTTTCCGACTCTCCTCTTTGTCCTTCTGGCTTCTCTTCTCTATGTAGCGAGTCTTTTGTCTTGTCTCCCTGCTCTTGTATTGCAGACGTATTATCATGCCTACCCGAGGTTTCTTTATCTGTGGTCGATACTTCTGGTTGTGTGTCTGAGGGTTCATCTATCTTGTCTAGTGACTCATCCTGTTTACTTGATGCGTCCTCAGACTGGTCCGGTGTTTCCTTCTGACTACCTGAAACTTGCCCGTCTTTACGTTCTGTTTGGTTAACGTTACCTATCTGGTTATCCCGCCCGTCTGATCGTATTTCCTGATTCTTCGATACACCATCCTGTCCACATTTTCTCTCTTCGATGTCGGTTCCTTGCGTGTTCAATGTTTCCCTCTTCTTGTCTAATGCCTCGCCCGGACTGACTAATTTCCCACTTTCCCTATCAAATGTCTCACCCGACCTGTCTAATGACTCATCTTTCTTATCTAATGTTTTCCCCTTCTTGTCCATCGTTTCCTCGTTCTTTCCTTTATCCTGAACGGACAACGCTTCTTCCTGACGTTTTACTTCGCTTTGTTTGTCGGGTGTTTCCACTGGCTTGTCTTGTGCTTCGCTATGTGCATCCAATGTTACTCCCTGTTCGCCCATCTCTCCTCTGTGTCCTTCTGGCTTCTCTCCTCCCTCTGGCAAGTCTTCTGTCTTGTCTCCCTGCTCCTGTTGCGTCGTTGGGGATTTTGATCGTATACCAGACGCATCCTCTTGCCTATTCGGGGTTTCTTCGTCTCCGGTCGATACTTCTGGTTGTGTGTCTGATGGTTCATCTATCTTGTCTAGTGACTCATTCTGTTTACTTGATGCGTCCTCAGACTGGTCCGGTGTTTCCTTCTGACTACCTGAAACTTGCCCGTCTTTATTTTCCTTTTGGCTAACGTTACCTATCTGATTGCCCTGTCCGTCTGATCGTATTTCCTGACTCTTGGATACACCATCCTGTCCACATTTTCTCTCTTCGCTGCCGGTTCTTTTCTCGACGTCTGTAGCCTGTTCTTGCCTGTCTGATAGCGGTTTCTGTTCATCTAAACCTCCCCTCTGCCCGAACGAGATTTGGTCCTGCCTCTCTGGTATTTTCCTCTCAGTACCTAAAACATCTCTTTGCCTATCTTCGGTTTCTTTGTCGGATATTTCATCTTCCTTCTTTACTGCTCCGTCCTCTCTGTCTGATATATTCTCCTGTCCGTCTATAATTTCTTCCAGTTTGTCTATTGTTTCCTCTTCCTTGTTGAATGTATCTTCCAGCTTTTGCAATGTTTCCTCTTGCCCACTTAGAATATCTTCTATTGTGTCAAATGTTCCGTCTTCCTTCTGAAATCTTTCCTCCAGCTTATCTATCGTCTCCTCTAGCTCCCCTAATGTTCTCTCCTGTCTGTCCGATATTTCCTCCATTTCATCTAATGCTCTCTCCGCCCTTTCTGATGTCTCCTGTTTGTCAGATGTCTCCCCTTGTTTGTCAGATGTTTCCTCTCCTTTCTCTAATGTCTCCTCCCTATTAGATGTTTCCTTCCCTTTATCCGATGTCTCCTCCTGTTTATCAGATGTTTCCTCCTCTTTCGCCAATGTCTCCTCATGTCTACCGGCTGTTTCTTTCCCTTTATCTGATGTCTCCTGTCTGACTGATGTTTCCTCCCCTTTCTTTAATGTCTCCTCCTGTTTGTTAGATGTTTCCTCCCCTTTATCTGATGTCTCCTCCTGTTTGTCGGATGTTTCCTCCCCTTTCTCCAATGTCTCCTCCCTGCCAGATGTTCCCTCCCCTTTCGCCAATGTCTCCTCCTGTCTATCATGTTTGTCAGATATTTTCTCCCCTTTATCTGATGTTTCCTCCTGTTTATGAGATGTTTCATCCTCTTTCTCTAATGTCTCGCCCTGTCTGTCGGCTGTTTCTTTCCCTTTATCCGATGTCTCCTGCCTGACAGATGTCTCCTCTTCTTTCTCTAATGTCTCCTCCTGTTTATCAGATGTTTCCTCCTGTTTGTCGGATGTTTCCTCCCCTTTCTCCAATGTCTCCTCCCTGCCAGATGTTCTCTCCCCTTTCGCCAATGTCTCCTCCTGTCTGTCATGTTTGTCAGATATTTTCTCCCCTTTATCTGATGTTTCCTCCTGTTTATGAGATGTTTCATCCTCTTTCTCTAATGTCTCGCCCTGTCTGTCGGCTGTTTCGTTCCCTTTATCCGATGTCTCCTGCCTGACAGATGTCTCCTCTTCTTTCTCTAATGTCTCCCCATGTTTCTTAGATGTCTCCTCTTCTTTCTCTAAGGTCTCCTCCCGGTGTTTGTCAGATGTTTCTTCCCCTTTCTCTAATGTCCCCTTCCTGTCAGATATTTCGTGCCCTTTTCCTAATGTATCCTCTAGTTTGTTAGGTGTTTCCTCCCCTTTCCCTGATGTTACCTCCTGTCTGTCAGATGTCTCCGCCTGCCTGCCTGATACTTCCTTTCGTGTATCCGATGTTTTCTCCTTCTCATATGTTTCCTCCAACTTTTTAACCTTTTCCTCTAGCCTTTTTAACGCCTCCACTTTGTCCGATGTTTCATTGTGTACGTCTGGTGTTTCTTTATCTTTATCTGAAGTTGTCTCCTTTTCATTTGATGTTTCCTTCGGCCTTTTTAATGCCCCATCCTCCCTGTCTGTTGTTCCCCTCTGTTTATGTGATGCCTTCACATTTATATCTAATGTATCCTTTTGTTTGTCTATTGTTTTGTCTGCCGACCTGTCTGATTCCTCATGCCTGTCTGTTGTCTCTTTTTCCTGGCCCGATGACTCCTCTTGTCTTTCTGATGTCTCCCTCTCTTTGTCTAATGTTTCCTCCTGCAAGTTTGATGTTTCCCCCTGCTGCTGTGTCTTCTTCTCAGGATCTAATGGATCTTCCTCATCACCCGACAATGTTTCTCCCGTCGGTGTTATGGTTTCGTGTGTCTTTTCAACAATCCCCTGCACGTTTTCGGACTTTGTATCGGGTGATGGTTGATTTCCTTGTTGTTGAGAGTCCGATGAAGTGAGCTGCACGTCTTCCTCATTGCTGTCCCCTTGACCTGAATCCTCCCTGTCGTCTGGCCCGTTCAGTTTATATATAATGACTCTGAATGACTCTATGCCAGGTTCGCCGGACGGTATCTGAATTTCAAAGTCACTAATGGCAGAGGAGGAGGCAGTTTCTGAGGAGGCTACCGTGTCCGAATCTTCCTCTTGATCCGAATCTGGACCAGCAGAACTTGGATTAACAGAGCTTGGATACGTAGCACTTGGATCAGTGGAATCTGGATCATCAGAACTTGGATCAGCGTTCGGATGTGTTTGGAATCTTCCACTGTCCTTAGACTTTCCCTGTAAGTCATCGTTGCCCTGTGCACCCAATGTGTCATTCAGCGGTGTGGTCTGTTGTCGTCTTTCATTTGATGCGACCGGTGTCACATGAGAGGATTCCTGTGTCTGAAAAGACGCAATGGGGATAACAATGTTAAATTACTTTTAGTATGAGTCGTAGCAAACATGGCAGACATAAAACGAGCTAATATACTATTTGTCGCATTACTCGTAGCATGACCATACACCAATTATGCTACTCTCAAAGCAGAGGTTAGGCGCTAGCCTAGTATTCAGCCGTAGTATAGCTCCCGAGTCTCTTCTGTCCTCTCTGCCAATACTTGTATGTACGGCTGGATGCCAGGCTGGCTTTTTTGGCGCGTTTGAGGCGTTTTTGTCGTGGTCTCTTTTAAACGATACAAAATAGAAATCATAAAAACGACTTAAAGCACGTCAAAACACATGTGAACCTCTGTTTGGAGAGTACAAATATGTTGGCTTTATTTATTGAATTATTGCCACTATATTGAATGTTGTTTAAAAGTACCGTTATAGGACTGCAAGTGAAAAATAGACGTCCCAGTCTAGTTCGTTCCTATAAAACTAAAAGCAGCGGAATTTCCACAGTACGCCAGACCTGTGTCCATTATACATAACACCTGTACTGCCTACCATGACCAGTGTAAGAATATCATCAGTGTGCTGTATATTCAGCTAAGGCGGACAAAGGTACGGTTCAGATACGACATTTCCTATGCAGTAACATTGTATCGTTCAGTTGATTGTTTACAATGTGTATACGATACTTCAATGAGCCCTCCGGCTAACAGGCTTACTGCTCATTCTAGGGCATCATCCTAATGCATACCTAAAATGCAACTGCACTTTTGTCTATGATTCAGGTCATTGAAAGCGCAACAAAACATGCTTTTCTTAAATCTAAACTAGCCTACAATGTTTGAGTTGAAAGTGATACAGTTTCTTGTTTACACACACGTGCGATCTCTGTTGTGTTCTTAATCATAGTTTTTTCTTGGTGTCAGTCCGACTGTGTATGATCACTGGTTTAGAATGGCAGTTTTGCTTTATCGGACTTTGACAGAAGACAGATTGAAATGATAGTTACTATACGATACCTGTACACACATTCCCTAACACATGTATATTCTATGTTACACTAGATTTCATATCTAATTAGCCCTATGCTATTTGTAACCCTTTTACGCTATGATGCCCCCCCACCTCTTTGCACACCCTTTAGCATTATCACACCATCTGTTATTTTGTGCCGAGATAGATATATTTTGCCATCAACTCATGACTACAAGAGGTAGGAAACGTTTGTAGGTCACATAAGATAACAACTCAAACATGTTTTCTATGAATCGAGATTCGCCATAAAGTAGCAACATTATGTATTTAAATGTATGTCCACAACTACGAGTATGTAGCATGCCGTTTATAATTATTTGGTGCTATCTTCTGTCTAGAAGTAACAAGTATCCGACTTGTTGTAGACGAAAACATCGTGTACGTGTTTTCCCTCCTGTGTTATCCCTTATTTTTGTATACATGGGTTCGCTGTTTGCAAAACAAGTTGGACTTGTTCGAGCTATACAATATGGCCTCGGGTGATATTCCATTATAGACATTGAACATTTGTGGATCTGCTGACATTTTGTTTAAACCACAGTAAGTTACAGATCCACCTTTGGACACTTCTTACCTTGTGCCCCGGTTGCCCCAGAGTCCCCACCTCGCTAAGATGTTCTTTCTGTACGACATCCTTGCTCAAGACGTCTTGTTGTGTTTCTGTAAGTCCGGTTGAAGACGTCCCACCGGTAGAGCTTGTCCCGGGCGAAGCACCACCGCCGTCCGACGAAGACTTCCCCGGACTCCTATCCACAACGACATACTTGATAACCTCGTGCTTGGACGTTCTCTGACGAATCATTATTGGTCAGAATGAGTCTCAGAGTGTTAGAGTTCGCGCGTTAGTCTGGAATGTCGATATGTTAGCAGCCTATCAATGGGCGTAACCACTTCTAGCTTCTGCCACGTCGCCAGCACACCTAAACAATTGTCTCTCGCTTGTTGGGCCCGAATACGCAGGTCCCGTTTGCCCGCAGGTGGTTCACAGGGAAGAGCATTCCGTCACAGGACAATGGCTTTAGCCTCAGTCTGCATCCAGACAAACGGGGCAGGCGGACCGAAGGTTATAGTGGAGCACGAATCATAAACATCAGAAAACGACTCGTACTTTTGACTTCGGGAAAGAGACGTATGAAACAAAATACAAAGCGTAGAAAAGAAAAGGACCTCGGTATGATCTTTTCAACCCCATTGGCATGATCAGTGGGAAAGGTGACTAACTTTGAAATTGTAACATTCGACAGAGAGGGAAATCACGCTTTATTGACAGATCTGTAAATAAGCCGATAGCTTCGTTCCTAAAACTACATAATCATGAAAGAAGCTTCCATGGGATTGCTTCCCTGTGGGGGTTACAATCTATTTAAAAAGTTTTAAAAACAAATATCTGTCGTCACAATACAGTATAGTAACCAAAAACGTATGAGTGACTCCTTGCATTGAGCCTTGTTTTGTGGTGAACCCTATAAAAATTCATATACACGAACATGTATCTGTACGTGTATTCGTTTTATACGCTTTGTTGGCAATTTGTTGTTGGTGCTTATTAGCAACCGGTTAACCTTGGTATTTCTGGAATGTTGAATTGTTTATGGAATGTTGAATTGTATTTTTTGTGTGTGTGCTATTAGGAAGGCAAGATACCTGACCTGCCCCACCCTTGACATCTTGAAAAACGGCTTAGGCTGAAGATGTATAAAAGTTAGATAAAGGTAAAACAACAACTTTGCGATAGTACTAAAAAGGTGCGCTCCCAGGGCACTTGTGTCAAGCTTGCATCATGAGATAAAAAACGAATTTTCTTTCTTTTTGTGTATTTTGTCGTCTTCTAAGTCATACTTTTACGTATTACGCAATATTTAGATAATAAAAAATCGGAGAAAATAACAAAACAGCGACGCAGTGAACGAACCCCTCAGTGACGCAAGCTTGACACAAGTGCGGTGGGAGCGCACCTTTACTTTACAAACGCATATGCCAGCTCGGGGATATGCTGTTTATACTGGCACATATCTGAGGCTTAGGTCTGTCCTATGCATTAGAATCAGACAGCCTTTGTTGTTCTTGGCTGAAGAAACGTGGTAGCATCAACAAACTTACAAACGTTACGGTACAGTTGTGCTATGTCTATAACTTGTTTTGGTGAAAGGTAAAAAAACGCCACCGGGAAACTAGTAGTTATTGCGTGTAAGTTATAACCGTTTAGCAGGTTGGGTACATTTGCACTAAAATGTATCATGTTGCTTAAAAAAAATTCTTAAAAAATCTGGGCTTACTAGTGCTCATTTCACGGTAACATCTTTTGCAATTTCACTCCGTATATATGTAGAGCTTTAACTAATTTTGTAACACGAACGGATTTTAAATGATCATTGTAAGTTGTTACAAAATTGAAATAATATAACTATGTCATTTCGTAAACACAAGCGTAATTCAGACAACCAAGGTTGCCTGCGAGGCTTTGTATACTATAAGTGCATGCTATTGATAAATAAACCAATTATTAGTACCGACCAGAAATGATACCGAATAATATGAGCTGTAAAACAGGCAAACTTATACATCTGCTTGGAGATTAAATGAGAATGCTGCGTGACTTGGTCATATTTGGGACGACAGAAAAAGACCGGTAAAACGGGTTCAAGACGATTACGTCACCAACTAATGTTGAAGTGCTCAGACGGCCTTTCAACTTTTCTAGTAATGTGTACCTGCAGAAGGTTAGCAAGTAAGATGGTTCCTAATAACAAGCTACAGTCTGACATCAAGCGAGTTCCGCCCGAAGGGTCTTTGTTCAAGGACAGATACAAGGCTTACTGGTATTTTGATTGGCATTTGTAACAGACGACACAAGATGCAAGAAATACTCGTAATCTTGAATTCGCGAAGCAGATAACGTTCGACTTCGTTATTTCAAGTCAATTAAATACCAGATAAAGTCCTCAAGACCCACGTTTTCGGTGTTTTTGTATAGCTTTATGCCTCGTGTGTAAAACAATTAAATTTGCATGGTGATTGTTTAGTAAGTTAAATGTAAGATGCGCCACTACGCACTGACCTTGCCACGTAGCCGTTTTCAATGCTCGAATTTCTCAAAAATCGTACACAATCCGCGATACATTCAGACGACAGCTCTGTGCATTAACTTGGGTTCTTCACGATTTTGTTTAGCACTGTTGATGAAAACAAACATGGTTCACTTTTGCATAATGAGACCATCTGAAATCCGTCCGAAATTGCAGCACATCCGAAGTTACAGCACTCAACGTAACATAATCGTAATGTCTTACGTGCCGAATTTTTACCTTTGCCAGAATGGCTAAGGTTATGTTTTGGGCTTGTGAGTCTGTGTGTCTGTGTGTGTGTCTGTGTGTGTGTTAACAGCATAACTCAAGAAGTCTTGGATGAATCCCGATAATATTTGGTAGGTGGGTAGGGGTCGGGAAAACGAAGGTCAAGTTCGATAATGGGCCCCCTAGCGGCTTGCTAAGGTACTGCAGCAGAAACTCAATTTTTGATATCTCCTGTTCTGGACATGCTGTGATCATGAATTTTAAGTGGTAGATAGCCCTCGAGGCAGAGAGTAAGTGCTGTGAGTTTGGGCCCCCTAGCGGCTTTTTTAGAACTGCAGGCGCCGGTTTCCTTTCAAACTTTGGACGAGAGTAACTCTACAACGTGGTGACGGATCGTCATGATTTTTGGTATGTAGATAGAATGAGTGATGACTTATATAATGGTATACTAATTATGCAAATCAACAGCTAATTTGCATAATTAATGAGGAAAATTTATAAATCCACTGCATTCCATGATAGGACTTTCAAACTTGTCACATATGTAGCTGGGAAGGAGAGAAATGTCGATAGATATTTATCATGCAAATGATGCTCTCATTTGCATAATTAATGAGAAAATGTGAACGTGTTGACGGATCGTCATGATTTTTGGCATGTAGATAGCCTAAGTGAAGACTTATATAATGTGATACTTATTATGCAAATTAACAGCTAATTTGCATAATTGATGAGGAAAAGTTTATAAATCCACTGCATTCCATTATAGTACTTTCATCAAAGTTGTCACGTATGTAACTGAGAAAGAGGGAAGAGAGTAAGAGGTGTATTTAAAGAATTTGAAAGAGAATAAGTCAAGAATGGATCAAAGGATCATCATGATTTTTGGTATGCTGATAGCTTAAGTTATGCTTGATACAATTTGATATCAATTAATTGTAACTTGGGATCTAATTTGCATAATCAATGCCGAAATTTTATAAACCAACTCCAAGCATATACTTATGAAGAAAATGAAATGAGTAACGCATTTGTCTACAGACATCATTCTACATAACAAACCTGGTTTATTTGGCAAAGGTATGTGTTCGTGGAACTCTAGTTGTCTTTGCCATTAGCTGCTGTTTTACACCTAAGCGAAATGCGATTATATACAACGTTACAGATTCTAGCCACGTGGACATAGATTTATGAATTTCCCAAGGGACAATTTGCTGGAAGATTAACAGCTACAGACACCTGTCGTGTCATGTATAATTCAGTAAAACCTCGCCAGGAGGCGCTTAGAAATTCTTCACACTTGATGCGTTCATCCTTGACACCGCAACCAAACGCAGGCAGCGTTCTCTCCAACGAAGTCTTGCTGTTTTCTGGAGTTTCTGAGATAGGTATGTCGAAGAATACATCTTTTAGATGATATGTCATGTGTAATAATGTGTAAACGTTGCTGATTTTATGAGCTGATTTGTTTGAAAACCGCCGGGACCCTTAAAATGTGACATCCGGGTTGCAGGGTTGGTGCGATGTCCCCAAAACCATGGTAACGTTTGGGACTCCGACCTCTCATCATGTCAGGAAATCCAACATAATTTTTGCGTGCTTGAAAATAATAAATCAAAATTCTAGAAGATCACTGTTGGAAAATATGTGATTGCAGATTGTCAAGGGACTTGTAACGCAATGGTTTATGATCATTAACGTGAAAATGCAGGTAATATGTCTGAAGAAGCTTATGTTACATCAAGGAGGGTCACATGCTGTGCTTGATTGCTTCCATTGTTATTGCACCCAACAAGGAGATTGAAAAGAAGAAGGTATTACCCTTTTCAACCTCCTTGCACCCAAATGGAGTGGGGGCTTCTTGTGTCTGTGTTTCTGCAACCCCCATATTGCACACAATGCAGCATCTCAAATTGTATAGTCACATTGTTTAGTTCAATCTGAGCTAAAGGGTAACGTTATGTCAACAAACCAAATTATTGCTGCCTCAGTGTTGTCAGTCAAATGAAGTCACATTTGCATAAATCAAGGATAGCTTGTCCGGGTGATTTCACCTTTATTCATTGGGTAACCCTCATCCATTGTTGGCGTTATATATCAAACCTGGTTTCTTCTATGCTGTAGCCTGATGAAGAATTCACGAATTCATCTTTCGATAGGGGTGTAAAATGGGGGTCGACATTCGAGGAGGTGCCTCGATCACGTCAATCAGCCTCATAACTAAAAAAAATGCGTACCTAATGGTTGCAAATAACACTACACCCGGTATTTATTTATATTAAGGTGCTGTCTTATTGCTCCGTACAGAAGTAGCGCAAAATGGCCGCCATGTCCGATGTGGTTGCGGTGTGGGAGGTGGCGCTAAGCGACGGCGTGCACAAGGTTCAGTTTGAACACGGAACAACCACGGGCAAGAGAGTCGTCACCGTCGATAACAAGGTACGTAAGCGGCACCGTACAAAACAAGAGTTGGGAGACCTCATACCTCCATGAAATATTCTGATTATGCAAATGATCCTATATATATAGCTAACCCACATACTAAATATCATTGTAAACCATCAAGAGGTTATTGAATTATACTGGCTTCAAAAATCCAGAAACACGTTAAACCGGACAGTGTGTGAGTGAGTGAGTGACATACACACAGTGCACACCTCCCCCCCCCCACACACACATGACACAGACTCCCCCCCCCACACACCTGACAGACACTCACCCAAAACTATATCTCCATTTTTCATGTAGATAAAAACATAGGAAAGTGCTATCCATCTGAAATGTGCAGAAACAGGTGTCTTACCATGATGACAGACTTGACCATGATTTAATACATACAACGTTTATTTCCTCAGGAGTTGTTGCGGAGAAACTGGATGTTCAAGCTGGTGGGGAAAGAGTCCTTCACGATAGGCAAGGGCCACAAGGCCGTCATCTTCATCGAGGCCGTCAGCGGGTTTGCGTACCAGTACACGCTGGACGTGGACGGGAAATCCCTGGAGAAGTTCATCGAAAACCGATCCAAGACCAGCAAGACATGGACGCTAACCCTGGACGGTGTAGACACCAGAATTGTACTAGGTGAAACTTTTAAGTGTTCTCCTTTGCAGATTGAAGGCCGGTAGTTTAAACCCCAGCCAGATCATACCAAAAACTGGTACATACTGAATAAAGAATGGTACATACTGTACTTTACTCTCAGTACTTACGAGAAAGATTACAAGAGTTGAACACACTCCACTACCATTGGGCTTATCCCCTACTATATTTGCCTGTGTGGCCCAAGGGCTACAGAGACAGAGATGGTCACTGCCCCAATACACTGAAAGGCAGGTAAAAAAAAAGAAAGAAGGCATTGGTTCAAGCAAGGATGGTTAAAGAAAAACAGAATGGTTGAAGTAAGAATAAAGATTTAGTTGAACCTGAATGATAAGCCATGCCTACCCAACTGACAGCCCAGGGCTCAAAATACCACCTGCATATGTAGGTAAAATACTGTGCAGATATTTCTGATGTCTACCTGCACCTAACCTACATTGGTCCATGTACTGGGTTTTATACATAAATTTACTACATACTCGTATCATAGTAAATTTATGTATGATGATGTAGTTGTATGTGGATTGTCACTAGTTGCATTGACTGGTACCGCCTACATAGTACATAAGAAAAAGTAACAATGGTTCCTGAACAATTTTAGTATGATCAGAGTGGTGCAGGTAAAATTTGTCTGGGCAGGTAATTATCAGTGGTACCTGTACCAGTGCAGGTATGCAGAGAAAAGTATTTCTAGCCCTGCAGTCCCTCATCATGTATGTCTGACTTGTTTGTTGTTTCTTCACACAGAGAAAGACACCATGGACATCTGGTGTAATGGCAAACAGATGGAGACTGCGGTAGGTATCAACATGTAGCTCTGGTGCCAAGTTATGTAATCTGTCACCTTTGCCAGAAGGTCATGTTTTGAGCGTGTTTGTCTGTCTGTCTGTCTGTCTGTGAGTTACCAGCATAACTCAAGAGCCCTTGGATGGATCCTGATGATATTTGGTTGGTGGGTAGGGGTCAGGTAAACAAAGGTCAACTTTGATAATGGGCCCCTTAGTGGCTGCCTAAGGTACTGCAGCAAAACTTCCATATTTTATATCTTGTGTTCTGGATTTTTGAGTGGTAGACCCCAAGCAGCTTTGTTGGAACTGCAGGCGCCAATTTTCTTTCAAATGTGAATGAGAATAACTCAAGAACGTGTTCAAAGAGAACGTGCTCAAAGTGCTGGTCAATTATAATGTGAATAGACATCGAGATCAACATTTTGCTCAAAGCGCTTCTATATAACGTCCTTGCTTTTCCAATGCTTCCAGGGTGAATTTGTTGATGATGGCACAGAAACCCACTTCACAGTTGGCAACCATGGCTGCTATGTCAAGGCCGTCAGCAGTGGGAAGAGGAAAGACGGCATCGTACATTCCCTCATAGTGGATGGGAGTGAGATACCTGAGGCCATGGAGTGACCTTCCAGACCAGAAATGTTGGATAAGGTAGTTCATGGTTTGAAGTGCACATGCACAGCGTGATGAATTGTGGGTAATATGTCAAAGTTGAAGGCCCCTAGCTGGCCATTCTTTAAGGTTCGTACTCTGTTTGACCATACGGGGAAGTTGTCCGTGGAAACAAGACAAAGATTATAGGTGCCCCCATAGTTTGGCTCCCAATTTTTCAGCTATTGCTCTAGTAATCTTTTATATTTCTCAAAAAGACCGTTCTTTTAAGCGTTTTTCAGTGACACAGATTTTTTCGTCAAGGATTCATTCCTAAATATTAGTGCACAATAGTGGTAATATGCTTGATATCCCTGATGGCGCATTCGATGTGCAGAAAACAATGTTTGGAAAAGCGCTAGCACCTTTACTACAAAGAGTCAGATCGGGCCGCAATCGTAAAAAAAACTTGATACGTATGGTTTGCAAGGGCCCTTCAACACTATCCACATGTCATCACTGCATGTGTGCACTTCAAAAGTGTGAACTTAAACATATAGGGGGTGAAATACTTATTGTCTGACCGTTACGGCGTAGCGTGGTTCAAGATCATGGTAGTTTCCCCAAGATTCGTCTCAAGTCAAAGTTAATAGTAGAAATGGCCAAAAGAGGATCAACAATTTGCCCAAAGCTCTGCTCAATTATAATGGAATACACATCTAGATCAACAATTTGCTAAAACTACTAATATACAGTGGAAGCCAGTTAATTGCACAACGGATAATCGCACACTTCTGTTAATTGCACGAAATCCCCAAATCCCACGGTGGTGCAGCCCAGCTTAATAACTTCGCTTTATTGCACCATTCGGATAATTGCACAAAATGCTCTGGCAAATTGTTTTTTTTGGGGGGGATTTAAGCGGCTTCTACTGTATTACAATGTGAAAATACGTGGAGAATGTAGAACAAACATTGCTGTGTCTAACAAAATTCCCCACACAGACTTAGACTTAGTCTTTCCAAATTTACGAAATGATGTCTGTGTTAGAGTAATTTCTCTGTGGCTGATCAACTCCTTTGGAAAATTGTTGTCTTTGGCTGATTTCTACATTTTTTTTGGCCTTAAGAGGTCTTTGATGGAAACTACTGAGATCGTGTCAGCATCAAAGTCTGCCTTGTTCCCACCCTTCAATTGAGATGTTTATTTATTTTTCTAAGTGTCAGTAGAGGCTAGAGACTGGGGTATTATGAGAATAAAAACCCTGACAAGTGTGTGTGTTTAGCAATCATGTGGTGATGTTTAGGCACACAAATTTTACATTGTGAACAAAATCTATTCTCATCTTGATTTTGGCACGTTCTTTTAAAAAATTTGAGAAAATTGCGATGGACTATTAAAAAAGGCAGTCTTTTTCAACATTGTCCACGTGCTGGAATAGGTTAGGATTGTAATCCGTCTTGTATCATGTACTGATCATATCATAATGAGTTATGTCAATGTCTGTCTCACTCTTGCGTTTAAGATCATTTGTCTACAGAGATGTAATCCACGAAATTAACTTTTTTGTGGCCCCTGGACACTGTAGGTATCTACATTAATATTCTGGGTCAATTTATGATACAAAGCCACTACATAATTGAAAAAAAAAGCTCCTGGAATGGGCAAATGTTTTCATTTATGAATCGTTGATAATATTCTACACATTATTCTGTACATTCCTATAAGAAAGAGAAATTTAATTGCCGTGTCAGACTGTAGCCTAAGGATTAGTATTGAGACAATTGAAAGAAAGTAGCCTTAAATGTAGATGTAGATTATCTGACAATAGATAGAATAACATCTAGTAATGTTTTAAGTCTTGTTTAGTGATTTTGAAGTCTTTTCAGTGTCCAATGTCTACCACTGTGTTTTCTCATGTGTACATGCACACCTCAAACACAAAGTTGAGCCTCTATCTTTGGGCACCTGCCAATGACAATATATAGCTAAAAAATGTAAGAACTTTATAAGATAGGCAGTAGACTTGGGCTGTCTCCAGGACCCGTCCCTCTGTCCTGGGCGGAAATTTGTTTGTTGGGATGGACAAAAATTTTACCCTTTCCGTCCCAAAAATCTGAACCATACTATACATACATACGTATAGAATATAACACAGTGTATTCTGTATCACCCGAGGTTCCATCGCGACCGCGGGTTGATTGCCCGAAGGCCGGAGAGCGATCCGACCCGCAGGAGGGCTGGGACGGAGGGTTATGCAGAATACACCATGTTGTATTTTATTTATGTCATACCCACCTGAAAGAACCCATGTTTTGATGCGAAATGCGCCAGAAGTTGAACAAATTTGATGCCCTTGAACAAATTGTGTTAGAACAGCAATGTTCAAACGTCCGAATCTGGTATTTGAATTGCCAACCGTGCCGCACTCGGCCCGCTCAAAATGGTTTGATTTACTCAAAGGAAGCCTGTGTGATACAAACTTCGAGCCTGTGTGATATGGAAAGATATCACACGGTCCAGAACACCTGTATCGAACATTTTCGCGTCACAGTTATGACATAATATACAAAACTATACCAGAAATAGATGAAAATGTGTTTTCATCAGCTTAAAATGACAGATGGCCTGCATCAGCGAAGACTGATATACGGCGATGATGATGATGATGAAAATGACAGACTAAAACAAACAAACTAAAATGAACATCCTGAGCTCCAAATTCAACAATGAGTAGGACAGAAAAAAAATAAATCTGGAGACAGCCCTGCAGTAGAACATGTTTCAAGGAATAGAACCATGGCGGCTTTCAAGTGTTTTAATAAAGTTGTCTATATTGTAACATAGCATACAGTTGAGACTTGTAATTAGGATGTTTTGTTAGAGTTGAAGTGACATATCAAGTACCTTAATATGACAGTCTGAGTGGTGTATTGTATAATTTCACAGGCAATACCCAAGGTCAGTTATTGGTCCTCAGTTTTGTATGGAAATGTCAGAGACAGGAATAAAAAAAAAAGATTGATTGTAGATTTTAAAAAAAACACATTAGGGTGACAAATATGCACCAATTTGTGAAGACAAAAAGAAGAAAAACATCTACTAGGAACATTTTCAGGAGTTTTATCAATAACTTGTTGAACTGAATGAGAATGATTTCTTTTGTACTGCAAATTAGTATAACGTTACATACATTCCATGTAATATTCCACCAGTAGATATAACTGCACACTGTTTTATGCAGCTAGAAGGCTGGCAAGTTTTTGTTATACTTTGGTAGATCATAGCTTATGTGGTCTGGGGCATATCTAGTATTGCTATGTCGCTTTGACAATAGTTTTCAGGAAAGTACATGGCTAGCTGGAAGACTCGTATCTTTTGTTTTTGATATCAGTGTTGACTGTTTTTATTAGAATAGCACAGGAATTTATGATGTACGTACATTGTAACATGCTGCATTTAATCGTCCTATGTGTTAACTGTTCTGGTATTGGAAGAGATACTGAATAGATAAAATGCCTCGTCTTTCAACCTTGAAGTCTTGCTTACAGGTATGCTTGACCTTCTTCTGTCACCATGGTAACCAAACATGTATCATCCTGTTAACAAAGACACCTGGCCTTCACCTTATGTTGCCATGGTAACAGAGCCAATGTTAGCCTGATAACAAAGGCACCACTAGATAGTGAAAGACGGGTTAAGTCGCAACATATCCATGAACCGCAAGATACAGCGAGTTACCTAACACCCTAGTATCCTCACAAGAACCCCAACTACTCAATATGCGAGGCAATCTTGAAATGCTGGTAGTGGTTTTCTTTTAATGGTGATCTTTCCACCATGAAATCATGACATTGCAACTATGCATTTCAGATGTATTAGAACCAGATTAGACCAGATGTATGACAACTGCATGG
Source organism: Branchiostoma floridae (assembly GCF_000003815.2). Classification (NCBI taxonomy): domain Eukaryota; kingdom Metazoa; phylum Chordata; class Leptocardii; order Amphioxiformes; family Branchiostomatidae; genus Branchiostoma; species Branchiostoma floridae. Next base: position 10,843,321 of record NC_049994.1, on the reverse strand, counting down.
CAGGATTGTTTCAACTGCAGATTTAAAACTGCCAAGACCTTCTTTCTCCGGCCTTCTACAACAAAATTAAATCCCTACAAGAATAAATGAATTTTCTTGGCATCATGTGTGGATTCAAAGAAAATTCTTTGATTCTGACATTTGCAGTTTTATCATTCTCCCAGTATTCAATATGTACTGGTTAGTTTGCAAGAACCTCTCTTACGAGGACAACTCCACAATTTTAACCAATTTTAGTAAAGGATCTCAATGATTTTGAATGCTGACATGCATGAAACACTCATTCTGGCATTTTCAACATAAAATGTATTTCAATTATACAGGACTTTAATGCTGTGTGTCTACAAAAAGGGGCCTAGATTTGGTGGTTCACTTTTTGTGCTGCAACATGAATGAGATGTTGGAGAACAATTCTACGTTTTCATCACACAGATTATCATTTTCAGCAGTCCACCCCAAAAAAAGACTAAAATGTGCAGGTCTTTGCTAGGTTCAGTCAGGTACAGGAAAACAACTTTGATACAATTTTAAACTTAACCGTAAACAAAAAGCGCTTACCACCAATATAATATCCGTCCTCTGATCCTTCTAAAGCGAATGTAATGACCCAATGCCTTTTCTCTTTGCCGGCCTAACACCCTCAGGTACATGTATATGTTGGGTGTAAATGTTTTGGAGGATTCAGATAGAGGCAATTATACTTTGGGTTGTGAATGGGAGGATGCAACAACTAGCCACTTACGAGACAATATGGAGAAAAATCAGTTTACATGTACGCAGTATACATGATATGCAGCAACGATGAATTCTAGTTGACTTGTGTCCAGCCTTGTTTGCTTTAGTCTGCTCCCGAAGGTCGCTTCCAGTGGGTAGCAACCTTTGGGAGCGGACTAGGTGGAAATGGCTGGAGTCCAGGCTAGAATTCTTATAATTCCCACCACAACTAAGACTTAGTAAACTTACAAAGTACATGTAGTGAAATTATGTGGTAGTGACTGTGATGGGAAGATGGTGCATCATCAGATAAAAGTTCAATTTGGCACAAACATAGAAAAAACCCCAGCAAATAAGACTGTGAAGTACCAATAGGGGTTCCTATAAAAAGTAAAACCTACAAAATGGCATCACAAATCAATGTGTATAACTTGGCTTTCCACAAAAATTATCAAGCATGAAATTCAGGATATCCAAAATGTACACTGTGTATTTGGGTTCCACACAAATTGAATGAAACAAACTGCTATTCATACACTGAAAAAGTATCAAGAGACATGAAAACTCAAACACCATTTGAAGCCTTTTTTCATATTTATTATGAAATTATCTCTCATTCACAAAAATGTCTAAAACAAATGGTCTCCAGAAACCACATGTCCATCCAACAGTGTTAAGGTATGTTGACACTGGCAAAAGAAGGCCGGTGGACACCACTATCGTAGTGTCCATCTTTGTGTTGCAAAAGGCAGTTAACTAGTTCCAGTGAGGGACACGTTTTTTATACCTGTTCCACTGGTAATACTTGCAGGGACACAAAGAATGAAAATGTCCCCAGATTCAGAAAATGTTCACTACTACTCAATCAATTACTTCCATAAATTATTACGCTGTGAAAATGTTTGCCATGACCAAAGTGGTCAACCTAGCAGCAACCGTCCGAATCACTATTTGGTACGACGTGGTAATAAGAACATATAGGCTGACTTTGATTGCACTGATTCAAATCAATGCAACAACGCAGCACCACAGGTTACTAGTGACTTGGAAAACTGCTCAATTCAACAAGCATCAGTTTTTTTCTGGACCAAAACCTTCTCTTTTTTTTTTTTCTCTTCAAACTGGATGCACTGCAAGTGATTGACTGAAAAGTGTGGACAAAATTTGACATCTGTACACGGTATTTGGTCTCCTCATTAACAATGTCTTCAACAACACCTTCTAATGCCCGTCCTGTTACTACTGATATACCATTGGACCACACTTACACAAGTCAACCAACCAAGTAAGAAGTATAGGGTATACAAAATTGTAAGTAACAGTAAGAGACAGATCACAGTCATCCTCGTAGCAAGTTCAGATTACGGACCACTATCAGACAAAAATCGACAGGTGGCATTCTTAAAACTGAAGCTACCTACGTCTTACTGTATTTTGGTCAAAGAATTTGGTGCATAGAGCCACATCTTGATAAAGATTGCAGTCATGCAAAGATCACAAAAAGTTTCCGATAGGCCCGCACCAAATTACGAGTGATTTTGACAGTCAAGTTCCTAGCTTGTCAATCCTCCCATATGATTAGATAGACCTGCGGGTATGGAGCACCAAAAAACCGAAGCAGGATTTGGAAGAACAGCAAGCTACCGACAGCACCAAACGACAGAAGCTGACATATTTCGCTTCTGGATTCTAGGAGTCATTGTGTGACCAAAGCTGTTCCAAACACAAGGCAAGTTGTCAAGGTGTGAAAACTGTGCTGACGCCATCTATATAATAATCAAAACAAGAATTGTTTTTCTTACAATGAAAAAATCAAGCTAAATATTCAGTACATCCAAACCAGCATGGGTTTTGTAGTGGGAAGTTTTCTTTGCACTTCATCACAAAAAAAATGACAACATGCTGACCGGTAAACATCTACCATCACAAAATCTTATCAAGGCTAGCTACACGAACTTCCAGAAATTAAGTGCTAAAAGTTTACATAGAACACGCACTGGCATAAATATTTAAGAAAATAACACATAAAAAAAGATGGTAATACATATTACTTTTATGTAAAAATTACATTTGATTTATGAAGATCTGTCTCCTCAAAAGAAACTACATGCAGACAAATCAACAGAATCTTTAACTTTATACACTCAAATTTGTGACCACTTTCAGAAGTTCATCTAATAAAAATCAAACTTTTTAAACAACAAAAAGTTGTTTGATAAACATACAGTATTTTACATGTATCAACGATGCTTAGCTGTGGAGGAATGTTTGACAAACAATATTGTCATTCATATGAAGAATCTTTCATTTACATTATGTTACAGTCAAATCGTTGGGTCTTGATTGGCAAGGCTAGTCAAAAGCATGACCACAACATTGTGGCACATAGTGGCTTGATATTGTACATAACCACAACAAAACCAGCTTTGATACTGCACATAACCAAGAGTATCCACAGCTTTAAAATCCAGGCATGATGCTGTTCTGAGATGACAGGCCAAATGCTAGCATTTTTGGCGAAACCTCAGAGGCGATGCCTTTTTGGCTGGAGTTGCCAAACTGAGAACATTCTTGCTTATATCACTAGCCAGTGGATAATCTTATGTTATGACCAGGACTTTCTTTTTTTCTTTCTTTCTTTAATTGGGTCAAAACTGGCCAAACTTTTGGACTCCTCCTTTCTGTGAATACATGCAGCGCCATGGGCATCCCCTCTAACACCCCTCATGAAAAACTGGAAATGAACCATCATAAACCTTGATGAGTCATGGCAGCAAACAGGCTGATCTTCCGTTCCAAAACGGCAGAGTTGTCTTACCTCAAATCTTTAGCTTTCGTCTTTTCTTCCAAGAATAAGAGCTAAGGAATCTGCGACTTTTTTTTCCGATTTGAGATTCCAGTAAGGACTGTCTGTGACCGACGTTGTCAGTCATATCGGAAAAACTTTTGTGCTAGAACAAACAGTCAGTCCTTAACTCTTTAAATACCATCTCCCTGCTACTTAACCTTACAGCCAACACAAATGTGGCGCTAAAAGGCTACATAAGTAGGAAGAGGTTAAAACGACTGGTGAAAGGTGGCTGCTGTGTTTCAATGGAGGGATTGTGTTTTGGGGTGTACCAAACCAGCATCCTTGACTCCAGTAGATGATCCATACTCACATGACCAACACAATAAACACCGACAAAGCAGAGTAGAGAAACTCAGTACAAATAGATTTAACACCTACACGTATTAGAGAAGATATGCTTGACATGTTACATTCTCTCTCTTTTTCCTAGCAACTCCAAACAAACAGACAGCAGTGCACTCAAGTACAGCAAACTCTTTTCTATAGTCACCTTCCTACAGACCATTGCAAAATCAGCCAATTATGTCAAAGGTCATTTTATATGAGCACCATGGGTTGCTATGGGAACAATGCAACGACATATATTCAAATCCATAGCTACAGTTGGTAGTTGTTTTTAATCAAAGCTAAGTGTGCAAGTTTCAACTGAAACACATTTTGTGTTGGTGTGCACAACTCTTAAATACCACATTCTTTCGGGTTGTTATTTTGAATAATGTATTTTGATCTTTCATTCCAAATCTCTAAGCCAGAACTTACAATGTGTAGGAAAATATTGTACAACATTTACCACTACAGAAACCAGGAAACTGCTTCTACGTCTCTTCAGTTGATGAACGGGATAACTGTCCATATGAAATACTGATTCAGATGGGAACAAATTACAAACGAAGTTGAAAAAACACGAGCCACTCCTTTGAGCAGGTCCAAGTCTGACAGGCAGCACGAAGTGTTGGAAATGTCTGCAGAACAGGCTGGAAAAAGAAAAGAAGTTTAAATGTTGAGTATCAATCAATCAATCAATCAATATTCAAAATCTACCAACAATACTATGTCTCAGTATTATTGAATAGTCTATCATTCAACCAAAGATGCATTATTATATATTTTACAGGTATTTCAACAACTTCACTATAATCGTAATTTGCTTTGCTATTAGCGCATAATTGTGAAAATATGCAAATTTCATGTTGATGCTATGAGCCTGCAAAACCATTAATGGGTCACTTGAATTGTGAGGAAGATTGTATTAGGACATCTATCTAAAATTTTGACTGCACTACATTACATTATAGAGAAAAACACTAAACATCATTCTCAAGGGGTATAAACAACTAAACGTCGCTAAAGTTTAGACACTCAAACATAAGAGACACCAATGATATATTATAACACTCAGTCTCAAGCAACTGGAAGATTTCCAAAATCACATCCGGATACTTGAGTAACTATTACTTTGCATCATATGAATAAGTTTGTTGGTAATTTTATTGTGATTTTTAAAAATATGTTACCTTCCTTCTTCCTCAGTCTCCTGAACTTCTGTCCTGCTGTTCTTTTCTTTGTTGTGTTTCTTTCATCTTTTCCACATAGTCCCCGAAGATGTCTCGGAAACGTACCCATGACTTTTCGGGAATGGTTATTGATGTGCGAAAAGTGCTCTTCACCTGTAACCAAAATGCACAGGTAAGTAGTGTACATAACATCTCTCTTAAATGATGCAACAAGGGCTGAGGATTGTACATTTATGAGAAAGAGTGTTGATTTCAATATTGAAGCTCTAGCCTGTAAATTTTTTTAAAATGTGTGTGGAACTATAACTATTTATGATGTGATCAAGACATCATGAATTACCCTATTACAATTAGACACTTCCTGACAAAAAAATCTACAATCATACTTGAGTGCACAGACTAACAGACACACACATGCACACACACACACACACACACACATACACAGTCATACACACGAGCACACACATACAAACACACATTCATTGAGAAAAGTCAAAAACAATACTTCACTCCCATGGTACATGCATGTATAATGTTACTGTATTCTTGATAAAATGAGAAAGCAGCGTACCTCTGATATGCGCATGTAGACACCTCTGTTGTTGCTGCCAATGTCAAAGTAGAAGTTTTTATTTTCCACCCTCATGTGACGACCTTCAGGGAGTTCTGGTTGTTCTGCTGACCACACAGAGTGAAACCAAGTCAGTATCAACATTGTCAAAGTCAGCAACTAAAATGCCCCTGCAATTCATAAGAAAGCTGCTAGAGAGCCAAAACTTCTGTCACTTTTTCCAGTACAACCAAGAGGTATGACCATAGTTTGTCAAGAGCATTAGACAGAAAAAAAAGGTCTAATGCAATGATCTTATTGTATACTAGATGTGCAGTACAAATTCATACGTCAGTTGATATGCTATATTTTGATCTTTCATTTCTGTCCAATCGTAGAGTTAACAGAGAAGTTTGAATTTTTAGATCTGTTAAATTTTTCTTTCCCACTGAAAGGTAAGGTGAATTGCCTCTAGTATAACTAGTGTACAACTAAGTAATTTACTAACTTGGTAACATGCTTGTCCATCTTTTCATTACAGTATTTCAAAAAAGGACCTGATTTTAAACAATTACCACTCATGTCATCGGTGCCGAACTCATCCAGTAATTCTGTTAGCGCATCTCTGAACTCTACCAAGCCCTGGGCTGGCAAGGCGATCTGTGTCCGTGGTCCGCGGTTGACGGTTTGGCTAACCTGGGGACAGGCACGAGCAAATCATTCCATGGACACCTAAATCATGTAGATTCAAATATAGATAAAGTTTCCATTACTAAACTATTGGTAGAGAATCTATAGAGTCTATAACTGTACATCTGTGTCACATGGTGTCAAATAACTTCTTAATCAACAGTAAGGTAAAGGACCTGGTGTCCATCATATTCTAGCTCCGGCTCACTGAACTGTAGAATAATTTGTCACCTGTTCATGGAGAAACAGTTGGCATTTGAATATTTGACTACCAGGCGAGAGTTTTAATGAGGGGAAATTATTCTTCAAAGAAGCGATCAGAGGAACAAACAAAAGCTAGAATAGCAAGAATACCAGGCTAACAAGCAGACATGTTCAAAGGACATCTAATCAGGTAGATTCAAACACACTTGGCACTTGAGATGTCTTCAATATTCAAGTTACTGTGCCTTTATTTATTTGATGTGCATGTGCAGTGTCATGTCATAAAGATTGATTGATTGATTGTCAGCCAATTTGCAGAGATTGAAAAATGAACATTGTTTTGTTGTTGTTCGTCCGTCGAGTCGACAACCGCTTATCAATTAGCAGGTAGAGCAATGAGAGAGTAGCTGCATATTCAACAACTATTTGTATACATGTACAATGTTTTTATTTTGAATGCCTATGTTTTGATAGGTGGTTAGGGTTGTGTGATCTGACTACTTGCACTAATACAACAAGACATTCAGCAATTATCACGTCCTTCCTCAAAGGATTCACTTTGACAGGTGACTTCTCCAAAATCACAATATCTCTGGTTGGTGATGAGTTAGCTTGAAGGCATGATATTTTGATAATGAAGGAAGTACTGATGATAACATGTCAAAGTCACAACTTTTCCGTCTTGACTGCTGGAAAGAGATTATATTGAGACCTGTCAACTGTTACCAAAGTGTTGAGGGGATTGACTAGAAAGGATCAAATCATGGTTGTGTACAAATAGACACAAACATGTCATATGCACAGCTGGCACTGAAATTTTAATTCAAATCTTAATCACATCTTGTTTTAAATTACCTTTTTTTTCCTTGTTGCATTTTCCTGGACTAGAAATACTGAGTGCATATGCATTTCTGTGCATTCAAAATTGAAGCTGTTTATCTACTGTAGTTTAGGATTTTTCACTATTACAAACAATTATACAGTATCCCCTTCACACTTAAATGTAAGAATAAATAAAAAAAACCTTCCTTAAAAATGTGAATACTTGTAAATTTTGAAGCCAGTGTTTGAAGAATATGACATTCGAGCTTTGAAGGGAGTCAAATAGGTTTGTAGATAGATTTTATATTCGACTTAGTTCTAGGTTTATGAGCGCACAAAATTTCTTCTGTGCCTCTAAATTTTTTCTTTTGGTGCAGCCCTGGTTTTCCCCTAATGTGATCCTTTCTTGCCTGTTTCAAAGCAGAAACAAATTGGACACTGACCCTCAAAAACCGGCCACGTGCGTTCTCTTTAAGGTCCAGGTAATAACGTCTGTTCTCCTTGACCATGGTCTCGCTCTTCAAGCGTCCGTCCTCGGGAGGGTTGTCAGGGTTGGCTGGCCCTGCACCAATCAAGTCAAGTCACGTTACAACACTTGCTGAACACGGCACAAAAGCTTCTTAAGCTGTTATGTTCGCCACAAGGTCACTGAATTTCAAAACTGCTAGAGAATCGCACATATTTTCTGCCTGTAAGTATACACTATCACACTGGGGGACACATACAAAAATCAGCCGATCTCTAAAAATTGTGCAGTGGCCCAGAGGACACTGGATGTATTGTTGTTATTAATGTCCTCTAGTGCTTGCAGACTTAAAGGGGAAGCCATTTTTCTGCTGTGTGGCATTATAAAAATCCTCTGCTTTGGTAAATAAACAGTTTTACTTATCATGAAGATCTTAATTTCATACGTTCAGATTTATTGGCATAAGCAAGCCATTTTTCTGCTGTGTGGCACTATAAAAGATCCTCTGCTTTGGTAAATAAACAGTTTTACTTATCATGAAGATCTCAGATTTATTGGCATAATTTTGACCAGAACAGATTGGAAAACAACATGCATCATTATCTACTGCTTTCTGCGTCCCCAGTTGCTGAACATTGTACAGCTACATTTCTTTTAAACTAGACCATACATACATATGCACATTTTACGAAGGATTAAATATTCACATACATTATGTCATCTAAAGACTACAATTTAATGGAAAAACAATGTAAAATTGTCTACACAAGTTTCAAGAAGAGGGAAGAGACTGTAGATTTAGATAGAATATGATGTTTCTTTCTATACTTCTACTTTAGTTATCTGAATGCATTTTGATTATATTTTTAATAGCCCATGTTGGCCATGGATAAGCAATAAAGATCCTTGTGATTGTCATTGTCTATCATTTTGAATTCAAGGCCTCTAATTTTAGTCGAGTCCTGACTTACCTAGCTGTGCATAATGCTCACTGAAGTCTGTGAGATGATCACGAAATTCTGCTGCTGTTGACATTGAAAGTGTTAAACGGCTTTTGTTGCCACCAGCACCGACCTGTGTATGGGAAAGACAAGATTTCAGATGGATCGTTTCTAAAATTACCAAGCAGAGATACTGTCCTGACAATAGGCTAGTTCACTGTGTGGACTGTGCATGTGCAGTGGGAAGCACTGTGGGTGACATGTCAATGTTGAAGGCCCCTGTCCAGGTCCAGGCCCAAAGGATTAGGTCAAGGTCCGGACCTGCACCTGGACGTAATTGTTTAAGAATGGGCGATACTCAAAACAATGGTCCAATTTGATACAAAGGAATGTTTGGTGGAGTATCCTATCTTCACGTAAACAACGCTATCTGCCTCTTTTAAGTTAAACCAAGCTTGACTGTAGAAACTTGGTAAAGGTAAAAATAACTATCAATTCTCGTCCACTTCACTCTTGTTATTATCTTGAACTAATAAAGCCTCAAAACACAATATTGAACGCCTGCCAGTATAATCTGCTATTTTTTAATTGGTCCAACATCCGATCCACTGATTTTTTCCGGTCTGTTTTTTCTGTCAAGCCTCAGAGGAGGTATTTTTCCAAGAGAACAGACGAAAAGTAATGCGCATGCGGATGTCATCCATAGAATCAAGTCAGTGTGGCCTTGTATATATTAAATGACTTGTCAGAAGTCAGTCCAGCATGCCTAACTCTTAATAATACTTGATAAAGCTATCTTGTGAATATACTCCTGACAATAGCGAATTCCATGCTACAATAGCCGTAGGGAAGAACAAATTCTTCAGCATCTCGTGCCTGAGGGGAATACCGTATATTGAAACTCGTAGCTTTTTCCATTCCAAATTCTCTTTCCAATTCCCAGGATAAGGTACTTCTAAGAAGTTAAGACATTCAATTGTGCATTGGACATTCAATTGTGCATTGGAAACAGTAAAGCATATTGTGAAGGCTGGTTTTAATTTTCCTGGCAAGCACACACTCGTTGGTAGACTACATTTGAAAGCTTGCCATTTTTTACCATGGCTGGATATCATACTTTGATCATATTCATTGTGCATGTGTAATTATGGATTCCACTGCAATTCTGCCGTAAGCCAACATTACATAGCAGGCGTAGACGAATATATCACAAACAAAGGATGCATTGAGAATCTGGAGTATAATGTAGAAAGCGATTTACATGTCAGACGTGGCTTTAATTTTCATATACGCATGAAATTCTTCTGACTGAGGGTGACACATACATGTATGTCTCTGTCAATTTATCAGTGCAAACATCTATGTCAGTTATGTGACATTGGGAAAATATGAATCTCAATGTTTCCTGTGAATGCTGAGTCATCCAGAAAGTAGGTATAACATGTAGTTAAATCAATCCTTACTGCTGGTTATATATACAAAATTTATACGAACGTTTCACACTGCATCCTCTGTCTTTCTTCAGTGAAATAAAAATAAAAGTACACAAGACTTCCGAAACAAAGAGTACTAGTACTTCTTATTGTTCTACATAATACGTCTTATTCTTCTTCTTATTGTGGTCTACTCACCTCGGCTATTTTGAGAAAACGGCCCCGTCGGTTCTGTTTGACATCCAGGTAAAACCGTTTGGACTGGATGTGAAGTGTCTTTGTGGCTAGTTCTTGGACACCTGAAATACAAGAGAAGACATAGCCATTCTTAATGATGTAAACTTGCCCATAAGCCACAGCAAATTGAACTCCTGATTATCGGATTTAGAAAAATAGTTCACGTGGAAAAACATAAGTAAGAAAGTTCATTGCAAGTTCATGCCCGGAGGCTAATTGCAAGTACATGGTGGAAACATAGGGAACATACATGTGACATTATGAACAGTGATAAACATTATAATGTAAAAAGAGGCTACGTGAATCCTAGTGTTTACTACTTCTAAACAGGTTGGGTTTAACTTCTTTATTGGAACCAGAAGATGACAAAAAGCCCTATCTTTTCTACAATTTGTGACTTCTGTGATTTTAAGAGGAAAGTGGCTAATGAAAACAAAGCCTGAAGACCTTAGTTCCCTCAGTTTTCTTAAGTGAATACAGATCTCATAGTCTCCCTATACCCTCTGTTGTTTAGTTAGCCTTGGTACCATCCTATATATAATGGCTGGCTCAGGCCAACTTTAGACAGACAACACTTTCATATATATAGTCGTGCGACTGTTGTTGTCGACAACGTTGCCGGCGACGACATTTTTAGGCTGTCTAAAGAGAATCAAAATAGTCATGCGAGGGTTTTTATTGGAATCATCGTGCGACCACCTCGGACCCAGTCGCGCGACGTTCATCGGGGGGTCCGCGACCATTCCCCACATGTCCAAAGAAAAATCGTCGCCAGCGACGGGACTGGATCATGTTTTTTTCTATTCGAAAGGGCATTTTTCTCCGTAAATATACATGCAGTCAGTAATGGAAACATGTTTTTGTCATCAGAAACTGCCTGTTCCAGCGCAATGCCCCACCACCTGTGGCTACATCCTTCATGATACTAGTAGTGATCTGTAATACCACCGGCGGCCAGGAACGCCGGGTTTAATTCCATATTTCCCCGTCTCTGTGTCATTCTTTGTTGGGGACAATGTTTGTTTGCAAGCAAAAGAATAGTAATCTGCTACAAGACGAAAATGAAGAATTCTCCCGCCATTTTTAATTTGCAAGCAAGAGGTCACTGTGGGTCACGCACGCACGTACCGCAGTGGAATCCTGCACCGCGGGTGTCCCGCAATACTCTGAACGCATGTCTAAAGACAACCGTTGCCCACAACGAATAGTCAATAACAGTCTCACGACTATATAAGTGTTGTCTGTTTGAAGTGGGCCTCAATCTTCTCGCTTAGTTAGCAAGCGAATAGATTGAGCCAGTGGTTACCTTGAACCACGGTACCAAGGATAGCTGTTGTGATGTCTGCTTGCGATATTTTTAACTTAGAATTTCCAGGAACCCAGGAGGTCCATTGGTGAGTACAAAAATCTATCGCTCACTGAGCAATAAAGGTAGGTTTCTAAAAAAAGACTTGTTACCGGCCATGTGTGGATGCAAGGTTCACTCACTATTACGTGCGGCTGATGTCTAATCATCCCTGAGTATATTATTGGAGACAGGTATACTTCTGCGCACAAATAGATATCTACTGCTACTTGGTGCAGGTTTATTGTACTAATAATCTTCATATAAAAACAACAACAAATCTCATAGACCACTATCAGGCCAAACCAATTATTTTCTTGGTTCTGAGCGAATTTAAAGTAAAAAATATAGCAAGTGGACATCACAACATATCAATTAGCCTGGGTACCATCCGGGTAGTAGTTCGCTCCTATTTTTGCTTCTGCTACCCGTCTGGGGAACTGGATATCCAAATCTTTTGGTGGTGATATCAGTTGACAAGCGAATTAAGGAATAGGTTTTAGAGCAATTGTTCGAACATAGGAGGGATGGGCCCAATCAGCACCCTTATCCAAAATTTGGACGGGAATTAAATATTCCAGGTATTAGAGATGTCCAAGTTCCCAGATAGAATAGCAGAGAAGCGACTGTATATAGTATATAATAAACATTGGAGCGAACAACTATCCAGATGGTACCCAGACTACAACTTGAAAACTTGAAAACTTGAGTATGCCGGTATTCACTCCATAAATCCGAGTGTACCAAGCAGGGCTCTAGCCAGCGTCCGTTTTTCCGTCAATTGACGGAAATTTGCTGCGTGTGACGGAAACATTTTAAAGCCAATCCGTCAACTTTGACGGACAAAAATCTGATAAAAGCTCCTTGGTGGAAGCTACAGGCTGCTTGGGGACGCCGTCCACGGCCGTAAAAGCCACACACTGTTTGTTTTGCTATTGTTATGATTGTTGACAATGTGTGTCGGTGCCCTTTCGCACACGATAATCTAATGAAAACCCGTTTTTCAAGGTATCTCTAACTCCTGGAATAGTGTTTTCACGACAATGGGAATTGGCTGACGGAAAAAAATGTCGAGCTGGCTAGAGCCCTGGTACCAAGGCATAAACCTGGTCTTCAGGTTTTATTTTCATCATGTTTTTCTATTAAGCAAAGGACCAACAAATTAAATTGGATTGGCCTAACTGACTGAAATAATTGAGATTACATAAAGAGAAAGCCTACCCAAACATTTTATGACCGATTTCAAGTAAAAAATAGCTGACATTTGGGAATAACTGGCTGCTAATGCTATGCTTCATGTACAGCTAAGCTATTTTAGTACCATGATTATTGCTGCTAAAAGATTTTCAAACACTCTAATATGAATCTTGCTTCCATAAACTAGGGGAATAAAAATGTGCCTTGAAAAATAATTTTATTGAACAACACTTCTGTTGAGGTTATTTCGTGTGCATTTTTTACATCATACCCAAATAGCACAATAACATAATTTTCAATCAAGAGTAATTAATAATAATAATAATATATTTATTTGCAAATCCATGCCCGTAGGCTAATATATAACATGTATCTCATTCTCAGGCCTGTAGCCATGTTCTTGCTTTAACCAATGAGAAGTGAGCGCACTATCTGGCACCACAAAGATTAAATGCTTTCCCAGTAAAGCTGTGTAAACTAGCCCCTCACTCAATATTCGTTTTTGATATACACGTACCTCCGAATTCCGTCGCACCACTTATGCTACATGCTAAGTCATGCATACACCATTTTCAGGGTAAAAAATGCTTTCATGACTATTGCAGGGGCATGCTCTCTTAGTTCCTTTTTTATCGTTGAACCTGTTTTGACTGATGTACCTACTTTGTTTGCTACTATGGGCATTAGTAAAGGCATTAAGCCTGAAGCACATGATAAAGAATACATTTGCTACACCACTACCGCAGATAACACTGCCCGCACTTTGTGAAAAACTGTTAAGAGCAATAAATACAAGGGGCCACCTTTCTTGCACATGCAACATCTTCTTGCTGTGCTACAGACTTCTAAAATTTGAATCTCCACATGAGGCTGAAGAACTAGTTGCATATACATGAGTCTGATAATCTGTATTCAGAATAAATTGATTGGAATAGACATCACAAAAGCCATAGCATAACGATCATTCACCTGAACCAAATTCTAGAGATTGTGATTCTTCTGTCCCCATCTAAGTGTATACGAATCCTACAGCTCTGCCCACCTCCATCAAAGGCAGAAATGCAAAATAAAAATTCAAAAACAAAAATATTTGATGGACATGCAGCCATAAAAAAAATTTCTATCATTGGTTGAAAAACTGACTGCCATTCCCTCATTGGTTAGAGAGCTACTTGCCATGCTATCATTGGCTGAACTGCTAATTGTGATGGACAGTCAGGATCGGCCTATTGAAAGAGAAAACCTATGAGTACCAAAGAGGATAGTAGGCTGTCCTTGACTGTTGATAAGGACAGGGTAAGGTTGACTATAGAAAAAAGCTTGTGAATGTAGATAGTTGCCTGTGCCATGTGGTACCCAGCCAGTTTTGACTGTTTAACCTTTCAACTTTAAGGATAGAGACAAGCTTTGACCCATGAATGACCTAAGATGGCCTTTGACATCAGCAGGCAACAGACAAACCTTGACCTTCGACCTTAATACTAAAGCAGACAAAGACTGACCTTGGAAGGATGGCGAATATACAATGTCCTCGAAAGGCTATTCATGACCTGACTGCATAATTTTAGAGGTGAAAATATTTAGTTATGATTAATAAATCAGCAGAAACTGGCCTTGCTTGCATACCCTAAAATTATTCAATATCAGGAAATCATTTGGCAGGTGAGCTACCACTGTGATGGCTGTCCTGATGACCAGAAAAGAAAAGACTGATGGAATGGAGCGGTATGTAACCATCACCAGTTGAATGCCTCATTTGTGGCCTTGAACGTTTCCATGAAAAATTCATCAATATTCCTGCAGGTAGTATCCAACTGCACATTAATATTGTGCAGACCTGTACTCTTAGTGGTTATCTAGGCTGACAGACCTTGGGGGATGCAAACCAGCGCTCAAAATACTGCAAATTCATTTATTTTTGCAAGGACTTAATCTAGAGGTACGAGGGGGAAGAGGTTTCACCACAATTTTATTTTGCGGATGAAAGGAATCTGTAATACAGTAGTAATTGATTGTAGGTGCATGTTCAGGATGTCAATAATTTGCAATGGGAAGGTCATGGCGAAATCAAAATCACCATGTACATTTGAATATTTAAAGGGTGTTCTTCTGTAAGCTGCAATATCTATTAACTATTCTACTAGCAATCTGAATATAGAACCTTCCACAAGCAATCAAAATATCTTTCTTGCTTTACCTAACAGTAACACAAGCTTTTGTGCACTTTGGATTGAAGAAACCAAACCTGTTATTTTTATTTCCTTGTAAATTTTAAGTTGTCTATATCTACCTGTGATCTAAAAACATTTAAGCCAAATGGACCTCAAATTGTACGCTACACTAAATAATGTGTGATGTTCATTTACACTAACAGCTGGTCACTATCAATGATTTGGCTTGCAATTCTTATTGCTTAAATACTTGTCAAAAGTATGCTTTTTATGAGTCGAGCTGAATTGTTCGAGCTACATATAGTCAGTTGTTAAGAATTAATAAGATGTCCTTTGGGTTTTGAACTTCACTGTTCCATTTAGTCATTTTATCTATCTATTATCATTATGGTTCCATTTATAATACATTTGCACATTAGTCTTGCCTAATCTATTATTATTATGCTTTATTACTTTTGTGGGTTTGTATTTTGATGAATGTACTGTTAATTGCATATCCACATATGGAATCTTCAAATAGGAACCAAAAACAGGAACACAAAGACAAGTTTACAATGGTCTATATTTACTCAACATTGTACAGTCTTGCAGCTGATGAACTTTGACCCGCATTTTTTAACCTTTCACCCCCGCCCCGCCCACTTTGGTAAAAATGTACAAATGTGGAACAGAACATTCAAAGATGCTGCCACTTACCAGTTCAGCTTTCAATTTTGATTAGCAGCTAGAATCAGTCTACTTGGAAAAATGCCAAACACTGGTAAATTTGGAACCTGCATAGCCTATAGAGTAGAGCAAAAGGTACACACTGACCTTTAAATTCCAGTGCATTGTTTTACGATGATAAATCTAAAGTTGACCCACTTTAGACTGGCACTTTAATCCAAGCTGGCATCTTACCAGTTTCTGAAGCCTTCAAAATTCAAGTTTCAATAGGTTTTCAGGAAAAACTTTTGAGAATGGTGTCTCTTTGTGACACACTAAATGCTTGAGCGTTTCATGTTAGAGTTCATTGAGATTATGTGACACCAGTTCTGGGCGTGAACTAAATAAGACAACTTCTTCATGTAGTTCTTCATGTTTATTTTTCTGACACTCAAATGTCAAGTGGTGTACTTCCATAAAACTACACAAATATCTACAGGGCTCGAAATACTACATGCATATGTAGGTTAGTGCAGGTAAAATTGGAGCTATGCAGGTATTTCTGGTGTCTACCTGCACCTAACCTGCACTAGTTTATGTACTGGATCTTATATATAAATATCATAAGATGTAGGTGTATGTGGATTGCAACTAGCTGCATTGACTGTTACCACCTATAAAGTATGAAAGAAAAAAATAGCAATGGTTCCTGAACAATTTTAGCATAATCCATACTTCCTACATTCAGAGTGGTGTGGGTAAAATTTGTCTGGTGCAGGTAATTTTCAGTGGTACCTGCACTAGTGCAGGTATGCAGGAAAACGTACTAAGTATTTCGAGCCCTGATCTAAGTGCATTAGTGTACTAACACACAAAAATGGTGCAAATCATCAATAATTTGAGTTGTTGCGTCTGAATGTGTAGCACAATGTGTAGCACAATGTGTAGCACAAAAAATAAAATCATCTGTAGCACAAAATACTGCTTCCAAGTGTGCAAGTTGGCCAGTTGTTATTTCCTCTGCTCAGCTTCTCTTCCATTCTGCACATGTGCATATGGTATGTCTATCCAAGGGGGGTTTCTATCAAGCCTCCTTGGTCTATCCCTTGTTATGTAAGAGTCTGAGCTGAACCACTTGGACCAAGGCCAAGACTTCTTCCCTCTCCTATTCAGCCAGGTCTTGTTGACCTTTGTGGCAAGGTGCCTTTCAAAGTGAGTCTTTCCTGGGTATCCCCCCTCCCAGCTACACATGTAAACAATATCCTACTGCCTTTCTTACACACTTTACCACTACACATTAAACTACATTAAACTCAAATCTCATGCGAATTATTCTAAAACAAGGATGTTTTATGTATATTATGAATAGCTTAGGATGGCTTCTAAATTTGGGGATAAAAGTAGGGAAAAGGGATAATGCGACATACTCCTAACTTGGGTCCGGCCTTATTTCTTCGCTTTGAAATTTCCGGCCAATTAAAACGTGACCTTTCGGCGACTAATGCACGTCTCTTGATCTGGATAAACCCCATGCAAAAAGGCAGGTCTCCGTTTTGCATGGCTGTCTTTGCTACGCATACATTTCACTTAGATCATATGGATAAAGAATATTTGTAGAGAGCTAAAATTTAGGCTAAAAGCTAACATTTAAACATGTGAAACAAAGCAATTTTGCCACAGAAAAGGGAAGGAGGTTTTCTCCAGTGTAATACACTATTAACATATATCCGTGGTACATGTATCATGATTTTGCTGAGTTTAGGTAACTGCAAAAAAACACAAACTAAGTTTCAAATTTTACACCATTTGGAAGTCCAATAGGCAGAGAGTCATCTTCAAAAAAGCATGGGAATAATTGGTAAAACTGCCTTGAAGATCATATTTTGTATTATGTTATATCTGGTGATGCAAAAATCAATCTAACATCAAAGAAGTCAGAAATAGATGTTCCAGTAGAAGAAAAAAGCTCGATAAAATCCACTGGGAGGAACGGCATCACGAAGCATGGCATCATGGGAGTTCTTCTTGAAGCGAAGTCTGATAAAGAGACGGTATCATATATGTAATACATAATAGATTCTAATGCGAAAGCCCATCACTTTCAAAAACAGGATATGAGAATTATTCATGCGCTACTCGTCAGTTATAAGGATAATAATCTACACTTTTACAACACTCTTCATGCTTGGCAAGTTGGTAGGGTCCACTTTCCACTTGATGGGGATTATTGAGCCAACAAAAAGCGTGAAGCTCAATTCCATATTTGGATAATGATGCATGCTGCAAAAATATGATTTAAATCAAAAGACAACAAAACACACAAAATATTAAATAATGCTCTTTGTTTAGGCCTAGGAAAAAATGTTGAGTCGTGTTTCCTGTTTCAGTCCTGAAAAAAAATAGGGTTGTTAGGTAGGGATTATCTTCTTTTTAAAATGTTTTCCTCTAGACTTTGGCCTAAACTCTAGTGATACAATACAAGTATAATTAAAATGCATGTCAGAAGGCATTTATACTTTCAATGTGAAGCTTTAATTTTCATTAGGACAAGCAGGTTTTTTTTTTTATTTGAATAGGAAGCAGGTTGAATAAAAATTCTAACTGGAAACAATTTGACTCCACTGCCCACCCCACCAAAAAAGGCTAGGGTCAGCAGTTTTTTTCTAGGGCGGGACAGGAAACACAACATTTTTTTTCCCGAAGCCTTAGGAAATTCGTTATTTTCTAATACTGTAAATACATTTAAGTTTGCAGGGATTTAAGTTCGCGGTAGCGGGAAAAAGGACTTTTTGCGGTGGTTTAAATTTCGCGGTAGCACCATGCATTGTAGTCTCTTACTGCCATGGAAAAATATTTGCGGTGGTTTTAAGTTTGCGTTGAATCGGCCACCGCGAAAACCTCGAACATTAATCCATCGCGAAAGTTTCTGCATTTACAGTATTTGGTTGTTCAGCCATCACATTCTCAAGAGGAAAGGGGGTACAAGGAGATTAAATGCAGTGTCTTAATCATGGCACTTCTGGGTTACATGCATTCTTTTAAATCAACAGTTGCACTTTTTTATTCATCAGCATAGTCCAACACATCGAGAGTCCACAGGAAGTCATAAAAACACAGGAGAACTGCAGAAGTCTTCAGAATGTCTACCATGCAGCCTAATATTAGGGAACAGGTGTGCCATGCAGGTTTCACTGTAATCAATCTTGGAATTTTGCAGAAAAATGTTGGAATTTTCTTTTTTATTTACTGTGACCCTTTAGACCTAATTCACATACCACATACTATGTCAGAGACTTTTTCGTGATCGCAGGATGTTTTCATGGAGGTTTAAGTTAGCAGTTGGAAAAGAAGAGCACAATAGTAATACTGTAAATGCATTTAAGTTTGTGGGGATTTAATTTCGCAGTAGCGGTAAAAAGAACTTTTCGTGGTGGTTTTAAGTTCGCGGTAGCACCATGCACTGTAGTCTCTTATTGCCATGGAAAAATGTTCGCGGTGGTTTTAAGTTCGCGGTGAAGTGGCCACAGCGAAAACCCGCGAACATTTCTGCATTTACAGTATATTGGAGCCACTCATTTGCGGTTTCATGTTCAATTTGTGGCAGAGAAGTCACTTAGGAACACTGCAAATATAAAACTGTAGCAAACATGTCAAGATTTACATGTTGAGCAACATATACAACCCAGTAGCATATAGTAAAATTCAATCAGAGAATAACAAAGCAAGTACCTGTATCTTGGAGGGGAGTTCCTTTCTCACTCAAAGAGTCTTGATATTCTGTTTGTACAAAGGTAGGGAGGGGTTAACTTACTAGTACTGGCTTTAGCCTGACCAAAGAGACTTTAATACCTCCTTGACCTAAAACAAAAACATCTGCTCTCATGTACATGAAATTTATAGGACTCTTTCATGGTACAAGTGATTGCTCTAATTAGTCTGTACAATTACAATCATTAAGCATTGCAAAATCTTATGGAATACTGTAAATTTTCAACATAGTTTGCTTTGTTTGAAGTTTGCTGCTTCGGAACTGCAGGGGACAAACTGGCTTGAAAATTTGAATGAGAATACTTCAAGAAGGGGTTGAAAGATCATGATGCTTTTTGGAATGTAGCATTGTTTGAATTTGACTCTTATGTGCATAATTCTTACGTAAATTCTATACATCTGCTGTATTCCAAAATACCATGTGAAACAAGAAAACATGTGATGTGACATATGCAACTGAGAAGAGAGGAATATCAATGTGTATCAATTATGTAAATGAAGACCTCATTTGCATAATTGGTTAGAAAATACTGGTGGTGATGGGAAGTTCATACTTGCAGCATTTAAAAAGGTGAACATAAGTCATGCAAATCAGGGCCTTATCTATTCATAACTCAAAAAGATTAACATCATTTGGTGAAGTTATGAGGTTGTGGAACTCTAGTTCTTAATATCACTTTGGGTTGATATCACAAGTGTGATTCATTCAAATCAGCTACTCTATTTTCTTCTATTCTTTAGAATTCTTTGACCTTACAACATTGTATAGACCCCCTCCCCTCCCCCAACTTAAAGAAAGCTTCTGATTATACATTGCAAGAAGAACCGAACTACCAGCACCATGACTTGCAAGCAAGCACATGCATGAATATGAATCTTGGGAATATGGTACCTCTATATACAGACCACGGAATCATCCAAAAACGTATTAGATTGCAGAATGTAACCATCACAATAAGTCAAAGATGGTGATAAATTATCTCGTAGGCTTTTTCTTACCATTCAATCATTTTGAATTGTGAAATGCCCTGCAGCCTCAATATCCTTACGTGCCGTCAAGGATCACAAATTCAGAACAGAACGTACATGTGTACATTGTTGCTTCTTTTGCACTTATAAATCTTGAAAATTCCTTTCCTTCCAAATTCTTCTTAATCTCTGACAGACATTTTGTGTACTTCATTTATTTACATACATTTTTTGTTCACCCTGACCTGATGTGGATAAAACGGCATTGTTGCAATTTAAGAAGTGCAGTTGTGAATTTGCTCATACCTATTTGCTAAGATACCAATCATTTTCCCTTCAAAGGTACCAGGCAATTAAGCAATGTTAAGCACCCAAGCTACCGAGTTAAACCCAAGAATGCTGATTTAAAGATACACTCGGCATAATATGGATGCTTAACAAGCTATAAATATCTCTGTCTGCCTGTTGTTATCACACGTGAAGAAAGCAAGCTGTCCTGCATTGTCATTTAGGATGATGATAATGATGATTCTAGGTGTGCACTCTTTTGTCAGGTATTCAAGTCACTTTTCAAACCTCCTCTCTGCTAGATAATTCACTCACGTAATGGGCAGCCATACATGAGGTGTGTATGGGAGCAGGAATGGAAAAAAACAATTTCAAAATAGCACCTGTAACTGTAACATGTTGTTATGCTAATAGAATCCCCATTCCTTGGTTCATGGAAAAAAACTACATTTGTGTAAATTTGAATAATATGACAAAAATAGTCAAGAAAGTAAGCACCTATAATATATCATGTGTATGTCAAGTGCCTGTTGAATGACAGGAAAAAACACAGAACTGTAGTTTTTTTTGTAGAATTTTTTTTTTAGTCCTGTTAGTAGACTCTATAATTATTATGGCTTTTTGAGGGGGGTGGGCTCATAAATTGTGATTTTTGTCAGGTTACTTATCAGATCTGATTGTACCTGGTTTCTTAACTAGGTGGGTCCCCATAGAGCCTGCTGAAACTGACAGTAGAGTGCAGACTATGAATTTGAAATTTACCAATCAGAACCTTTCCACTTCAATTCATGACACTCTAGGATTCGCTTGACTTAAAATCTAGGATTTACTAACTGGAAACCACCCTGATTGTTGATCAAGACTCCAATTGGGATCTTAAGCATTGGCATTCTAGTACCAACTAGTTAACAATGCTAGCACTCATCCTCAAAACTCAAGATTATTTTTGGTACAGTTACATCAGACTTGGATGCTTCTTCAGTTCAATGCCCAACTTGGAAGTTTGACAGGAAAATCCTACACTGCTGATTGGTTAGGACCTGACCAATCACACGGTCATGGCCGGTCATATGACCACCATGGCCAAATCCAAGACGATAAAGCTATACCTGTTTAAAGTGACCCCCAGAAGCATTATTATTTTGTGTTAAGGTCACATATAATACATGTGCACCCCTCACGTAATGAGCTATTAACATTCAAGATGTCACCGGTGACATTTAATGCAGATGCGAGGTGTGTGAACAAGGGCCTTCATGTACACATCTCTGCGTGCCAGTCTGCTTCTTGTCATGAAGATCGGGACACGTCACGATCACGGGGTGCCTTGTAGTTGTACAGCGGGGACTGAAGCCGTGCGAATTGCCACTCACTCACACTTGCTCATCATAATTTTCATCCTTGACTATATTTAAAAATCAGAGGCAGAAGAGGGGAGGCCAAAAATAAAGAGAAGCGTGCTCAAGGTCAAAGTCATTCTTGGATATCCTAAAGTGAAAATAGAACAAGTAGACACCATAAAGCAGAGGGCAAGGAGGAAATCATAATGTGACTGACTTCACTGCATATGACTGAATCACCAAGGCATTATAAACCTTGTCCACAGGCTATCTTTTTGTTATGTTTTTCCACAATCCATTTTATATCAAGGGACTTTTATATCAAACTTCAAAGGACAACCAAATACAATAGGTAGGTCTTATGGCTAGGCATGGAATAACTACAAAATGCTTTAACTGTCGTCTAAGATAGCATTTCCCCTATAATAGTTAAGAATCCTTCAAAATGTGAAAGTTGAATTAAGATGTTATACTTCTGTTTATGAATAGAAGGTTAGACATCAATATTGAAACACAATTCAATCTCTACAACTGGATAAAATATTCAACCAGTTTTTCTAGTTCGCTGTACTTGTATTGAAGTGTTTTATTAGTTCATTCTAGTGACACTGGAGAAGAGTGATGGATGTCACTTTAAACATCCGAAAGTAAATCTCAATTTGTTATCCAGTTGTAGAGATTGACTTGCATTTGAATACTTCAACTATTTTGTACCTTAAACACATGTTTCTTAAAGGCCTTGCATGGGATACACACTCTAATGTTAGAAAAATTGCATTAAATCATGTTCATTAACTAACCAACAAAACTGATCTGGTGAGAATATTACTTGTTCACCAGCCCCCACCCACCCAACAAGGGCATGGCTGTCAAATTCTACTCCTGACCTCACAACAAGATGTCTCCGAGAGATCAAACTGTTTATAAATGTTTCTCCTCCAGAGAGGCATGTGAAACTGCACGTTTACATCTTGCTTGGGTAGGACCATGCTAATCAGGACTGATTCTTTTCATTTCAAGTGTGATCCTATCACGTTTATCAACAAAATAAATGTGAACGTTCCATGTGAAAGTGAAACAAGGAAACTATTTCACTGATAAAAACTGGTCTCAAGTCCAAACTGAAAGTTCTTCTCCTGTCCCCTCATCCTAAAAGATTAACATTGATAAGGGCATCTAAATTCAAGACAATCAAGAGTAACGCATGCAAAAATCCTGGAGTGAAGGCATGAAGCATTTGTACAAACCCACAATCGTGGACAATCGCAAGTCTGGACTTGACAATGGCACGGGGCGCTCTGGTTTGTCACTATGGTAACGCATTGTTCTTTCAAAATATCCACGCAAAGCATCTACGTGTAAAAGTATTACTAAGGAGACTTAAAGCTAGGTCTGATAAAATTAAAAGCAGCCCCAAAAATAGCACCGAAAGACTCACCGAAATATTGAAGGACTCGGATCTGGCTCAAGATTAAATCATTTGATCTTTTGGCCAACCCCTTAAATCATAGCAATCCAGTCATGTTCAACCAGGCGACCAACAGTTGTTAGGAACATAATCTTTCTGGCAAAAAGGTACATGTGTGTGTAAAAATCAGTTATATATACATATACTTTGGGAGTTCTAACCATCCACCCATCAGACCACTACAATTTGATGAATTGTGATTTTAAGATCCACCTGTCATGGTGTGCTGGTTAAAACATCTTTAGTTAATCTTCAAAAATATTCTTTAACAATGCATACTTCAGCCATATAAAGTCATACATTGCAGTTTCTTGCCCAAGGGCTAACTACAACTAAGATGGCAATATACAATGTAATGAGAATAACCTAAATTTTCAAACTGAAATGGCTACTCTATTCTGAAGGACAGATGCCTAAATCTGGGCCTGTCTGTCAGAAGATGAAAGCGTCCCACTTTTTCATCCTGGATTGACTTTAAGCTACTGGTATGGAATTTTTTTCCACTGTCTGTGATAGAGGTCAAATAAGGATACATTTAAAGAGACATCTAAAAAAAGTGCTCAAAATAAAAACAAATTTTACAGAATTTTGTATCTATTCAAAGGTTATTACATATTTATAATCTAAGACATAAATACTCACAAAACATTATGGGGCTAATTTTTCCTTGTACATTCCTGAATTCAAAACAATATTCTTTTCAAAATGATTTTTCTATACCTCGTACCATATGGTCTAGCTCTTCAAAACATATTTCAAGAGGTATTTCAGGAATAATGTTTCTTTGTCCATGTAAAACCTCTCAAAGTATGGCTCAAACATTGATAGTCATTGCTGGAACATGTTGTTTTTCCTTAGTTAGAAATTGAAACTGAGATTTGTGGTTTGGAACTGTAGTAAGACTAAATGAAGAGCTAGTTGAGTGTTTTGAATATTCCATTCTTCCATGAATCCAGGCACAAAATAGACCATGTTTGAACAGCCTGTGCAGCTGTTTTCAAACATCGTCATTTCCATCATTCCATTGACAAGTAAGGAGGCAGCAAATGGTACGTTTTCCAGAATGGTTAACACAAAATCAAGACATATTTAAAGAATTCATATTTCAAAGATATCATTATAATATTCTTCACATCCATTGTCTAATTAATACTGCTAAGTTTCATGGTTTTCCATTGGTTTCACATTGCCAAGATTATGGTAATGAATGAGATTATAGGAGAAAAGATTAGTGTAAAACCAAGTCACAAGATTGCCATGTACTGTTAGGATGAACTTAATCAGTGGGGTGCATGCTCTGCATTGTTTAAATCACCTTCACCACACAGAGAGATTGGCAACAGGGACAAAATCTACTAAAAACCCACTACGAAACCAACCAAATCACTTATTCCTTCATAGTTGTAGAATTTGACAAACATGTGGTAGAACTAACTGTTATATCAGCAGCCCTGGTGAGAAAAGACAGCGACAGATTGTTGAAAAGTTTGCAGACGTAAGAGTTCATACTTCAAGAACTGGGGAGGGGGGAGGGGCACCACAGCCTTCTTCTAGGCACCAAATTATAATCTTAGGAAATACCGATGCTTACAGTCGCTGTCACACAGAGAGCTCAACAATATCACACATACAGGGGAGTTAACTAGTTACTTATCTCACAAATATCATAACAGAAAGTCTTGTAAGGACAAGGGTTTGTCTCAAGGTTCTTATTTTGCGTGGTAAGTCCGGCAGAGGTCAACACAAGGGAGACTTGAGTAGTGGTGGGAGGACCATAGGGAGGCCAGAGGGGGAGGTCTCCAGAAGGGAATTCTCGGCAAAACCTCGGCGCTTACACCGCCATTAACAGACATATTATCCACTCTGTGTCATGGTGAGAAGACAGGTGAGAAGATGATGGTGATTTTGCGGTAATTATGATATTTGTGGTAAATATGAGATGAGTTGGTGGGGCGGGGCCGCTGTCCGGCGGACTAGGGGGGTGTGTGACCGTGTCCGATACATTCCGAACAGGCGGTGCAGGTTGTCCCCACATTTAGCCGCACTTGCCGTCAAGTAGCGGCGCACATCGGGGACATTTAACCCCCAGAATGACGGCACACAAACTATAGACATGTCTCGACTGACATCTGAGGAAATTTCCTGCACATTTTGGTCCGTAAAGCCAGAGAGTTTGGAGGCATCGCCGGTAAACATTATCCATTTATCACAAACAACCATAGCCGGAAAACCTCTCACATACCCCACAGTATCGCATTCCTCAACTCGGTCGAAAAATCTCCCAGCGAAGGAAACCCAGGCTTGCAACCGACAGTCTGCTTGGGTCACTCGCTGGCTGCCATATCTGTCGAGCTAAGCTGGCGACAGGGAAGCCAGGGTCTTCATAAGGAGCCACCCCTCAGTACCATCACTAGAGCGCCATGACAGCTGAGCACGGCCGTGGCATCTATACCGGGCCCAGCCCCCTACAACCGGCGCCCTTCTACACCCCGATCCCGGGCCTCCCATAGCTTTCAACCCCGGGCAAACATCAGTCCAGACCCTTGCACATTTTCACGGCTATTCTGACTGTGATTTCACCTTGTATTTGCTGGGCACTCGCCCCCATCTCGTCACCACTGTCCCGGTCCGACATGATCGCCTCTCCTAGTGCAGCAATCTCGCCAGCCTCGCTTCGGTGCCTAGTCATGAATAATTCATGAGTCTGGGCTCTCCCACAACCTCCAACACTCAACATAAAAAACACCCTTAAAAACTCTTAAGGGCGCTGGGATGGAGCAAAACGTGCAAAATATCAACGAAAAAACATGTGTGCATGAATGTCCTTATCGTTTTGTTGAGAAGTCTTCTACACAATGAAGTTTTAAAGATTCAAGTGCTTTCGGAAAAATTCAAGATACTCAGAGTGTGGCTGTGGAATTGTTGAAGGAATATTGAGTTTTCCTGAAAAAAAATGTTACAAATTTGTGACAGAGGGAATAGTTTGGAATGCAAAATCTTTCACGAAAGCTTTGAATAGCTACTTTCTTTCCTTAGTAGTCCAGGTTTCTGTAAGGAGAAACATAATTGGAATTCTAGGCCAGAGGTCAAGGTCAAGTTGCTGAAGCTCCATCAAGGCTCAAAACACAAATTTTACTTGCATGACTATATTCATGATAATATGCAAAGGACAAAAAGCAGATAATTAGACTCTCTTTCATAATAATAATTGATCAGTCTAAACAAAAGCACCGGGTCTTCTTTGTAACAGTGGTGTTTAAGTACTGCCTATCGTCCTTGCCCAAGGGCACTAGTGCTTTTGTGGCGACAATGATAGCGTTCGTGGCTTGTGATCTGTCGACCCCGGTTCGATCCCGGGTAGGGGGCATGTTGTTTCTTTCTGTTCTTACTCGCCCCTCTGGTTGTTTCATTGGTTCCCACGCCGACCCTGTGAGTAACAGGCTAGCGGATGTGCCACACAGGGATGTCGAACTCGGAGATTCGAGGACGAATCTTGAAGAAAAGGGGGAGTAGTGTAACAGTGGTGTTTAAGTACTGCCTATCGTCCTTGCCCAAGGGCACTAGTGCTTTTGTGGCGACAATGATAGCGTTCGTGGCTTGTGATCTGTCGACCCCGGTTCGATCCCGGGTAGGGGGCATGTTGTTTCTTTCTGTTCTTACTCGCCCCTCTGGTTGTTTCACTTGC
>NC_049994.1:10815121-10815897 GCF_000003815.2 Branchiostoma floridae | reverse complement strand
GAATATTTTCTGTGGAATTTTGGTTTCATGTGCAATCTGTAATCTCCTTACAAATGTATGTACCAAAGAACAAATGTGAATTTTCAGAAATTTGACAACGGAATTCACACGTATAGTACCAAGGGATCTATGCCTCATACAGGAGTTTGCAAGTTTGGGTAGGCTCTATGATAATAACGTTAATGACCCGCCTGTTCCTCGGTGTACATGATGTCATAACGCCTGGTCCTTTGCTATAACCACCTCATAAAACCACCTCATTCGCTTCGCTCACTTGGTGGTTTCATTCGGTGGTTATAGCAAAGGACCAGACGTTATGACACCATATACACCTCGGGGTGGGCCATTAACCCTTAATTATGTGACAGGGGTGACTGTAATGAATGTGGTTATTATGTAACAAAAGTGACTGTATGATGACTGTCACAGTGGTTATTATGTGACAAAGATGACTATGATAATTGGACAAGTGACTGTAATGACTGTTATTATGTGACAGAAATGACTGAGTTTGGTTTTGTGATAAGTGACTGAAATGACTGCGTGGTTATTGTATGATAAGTGACTGAAATGACTATGTTATGTGTTATGATATGGCAGAAGTGACTGTAGGGTCGTCTCATTGAATTGTGCAAAATAGTGATTTTAGGTTTGATATATAAATCAGCTCATTTTTCTTCCATTAACGTCAGCCAGAAAGTGACAGCTTACTTTAATTTTCTGATGCATTTGTTATGTATTATAGAGGGAGGCATAACACATGTTTATGGGGGGTG
>NC_049994.1:10805689-10814750 GCF_000003815.2 Branchiostoma floridae | reverse complement strand
CGAGTTTTTATACTGGTATACACTTAGTGACAGTGGACATAGTACAGTCATAAACAATATTCTAATCAAATAATAGTGTTGGCTATTTCTAAACAGGTTGGGTGTGACTTCTTTTTTGGAAGCAGAGGGAGACGAAAAGCCCCACATTTTCTAAAATTTGTGGGTTCTGCAATTTCAAGAGAAAAGTGGCTTTCTGTTCGTCTGTCAATGTGGGGAAGTTGGGATAATACTTTGTGACTTCTCTAAACAGAGTGATTCTTTCGGTTTCGTTGAATGAACATTTGGAAATGAAATGTGTTTCGTCTCCCACTGCTTTAGATGTACCATATTTACAAATTCTTTCACACACTGGTAATCAATTACCAGGAAACACAATTAGAAACACAGTCTCTAACACGATGAGGAAGGCCATTGGATAACATTATATATCTATGATGTGGCAGAAGTGACTGTAGGGTCCATTATATATCTTCCAAAATGAACATTAGGCACACTCTGACTAGGAAAGGAGGGAGGATACACACAGGAAATATCTCCTCTAATAGCACTGCACGAAAACCCTAATTTCCGTGTTTCAAGGGACTAAGTGTCTTACAAATGTACACACCTGTAAAATTTTCTGTGTCCTGGCTGTGTACATGACTGTCTTGGTTCGTTGTGTAATGTCCTTGATATTTTCTTACATACCTGGACTTGCGCTTGCACAGGAATTTCTAGGACCCTTACACCACACGTGTAGGGAAAGTAGGCTGTACTGACTGTGCAGTTTTGTGACAGAAGTGACTGATGATTGTATAGTCAACAAGTGACTGTAATGACTGTGGCTATGTAATAACAGTGTGTTTTTGTTTTTCTACTTTGGTTATCATGTGACAGAAGTGACTGTAATGACAATGTGGCTATTTGGTGACAGAAGTGACTAATGACTGTGGCTGTTTTGTGACAGAAGTGAAAATAATGACTCCATGTGTGGCTATTTTGAGACAGAAGTGACTGTGATGACTGTGATTATTTTATGACAGAAATGTCTGTAGTTATGATGTGACAGAAGTGACTGTGTAATGACTGACTGTATGTGTTGTTATTAAAGGCCATGGAGAGGGCAAGCAGTGCTATACATGGACCATTTTACATCACCACCCTGCTTGAACCTAAACACCCAGATATAAAGGTACATGTATGCCAACAAACAGTCTGCACATCAGATTAGTCTCCGATATGATGGTTTGAAATATTACATGTACATGTATACAGAATAATATAGTGCTGTACCATTAACACTTCACATGAAAGACATTGCAGTTTCTAAGAGATCAGTAATTTTACAGTGCTTAACAGATGTTCCTTACTTTTTCCTTTATCTATCGTTTTGTGTATATAACTTATAAGGTACTGTAAAATAAGTTCATGGTTGCTTTCTGTTCACATTTTTGTAATGACCACTTCCCACTCTAATGATTGGACAGGTTTGACTGAAAGAAAGTGGTAGAAAAGCACTACATTATCCAAAGTAGTCATACAGGTAGATTAACGACAGCACTGCCAAAAGCTACAGTTATGTATGCATCTGTAGCATCCTTACCAAGTCTTAGTAGATGGTTTTCGACTGTTTTCATTACTGTAGCAGTCTTCGGCTATAGCACTGCCACGAACTAAAAAGTTACAGTATCATACATGTATAATGTTTTTAAAATGTTGTTTGCGAAGGAATCCAATGGACAGATTTGTGGAGGAGGTGTCTCTCTCTATTACTCCCATGCACTGCAGCTGCTGTTCTTCTCCTACACACAAGGTGAGTTTTAACACTGGAACCAGATTTACACATTCAATGTCATATACCTTGGAGAAACCAGTGTACCTGTGAGCAACCTAAATTTGTCTTCCTTGAAATACCATTATGCAGATTAATCTGATACTAGTAGAACTGATATTTGACCATGAATCATGACTGGGTTAAGTCATCTGATGCCTTACAGTCTTAATACAACAAAGGTACAACTGTAACAGTTCCTAATATAAATCTTAAACATATTGACGTTGCGGCTCCTCATTACGGTAAAATGGGCAAATTGCTGTTGCCAGTCTTTCTACTTTATATGAGCCAAATTACAGGCAGCATCATTGCTCTTGTCAATTTCTCACAACTCTTGATGATGTGTTTTTCAATAAATGCACCACAACGTTAGTATTGGTTGATGGCGTGAAAGAAATTATAGCTGAAAAAGTGGCTCTCCTGTTCATAAACATAGATAAAAAACGTGAAAAAAAAGAATTTAAGCAAAGAATCATGGTATCACAGCCTACAAGGCATTCATGTCTATATTCAAGACGTGAACTAGTGTAGTAAAGGTGACACTAGTGTGGTAGACTGGTATTACTTACCAACATGGCAACTACACTCATGGCTTCCATATTGGGGCTACTTTTACTATCTAACTAAATTTTTTGTTTCCCTTCTATAACTACAGTCATGGCTACCTGGCTAGTGCCACTTCTACAAGTGCAACTATTAGTCTACAACACAACATATTTGCCTTGTTTTTTTTCTTAAATCAGGCAAATATTAATGTGCATGTCATCCATAAAATTTACTTGCTGTGGCCCTATAATATATTGTTTCAACAGTAATGTCCCAATGTCCGAATCAGGTATTTGAATTTTCGACGACGCTGCGCTGGCGTGCACAGAAACCGTTCAAATTATTTGATAGAAGCCTGTGTGATTAAACTTCGAAGCCTGTGTGATACGGCTTTTTATCACACTGTCCGGAACACCTGTATCGAACATTATCGCAGCCTAGGCATGACATAATTAAGGGTTAATGACCCACCCCGAGGTGTATATGGTGTCGTAACGCCTGGTCCTTTGCTATAACCACCGAATAAAACCAACGAGTTCGCTTTGCTCACTCGGTTTTTATATGTCGGGTTTTATATGTTGATACGTTACCAGAATGGCAAAATCATTCTGGCTTATGCCGTTCAATCCCTCTAAATGTCACATCCTCCATATCACCCATAAAAGGCACCCCATCATAACTCAGTACTCCCTCTGCGGAGAAGCCCTCACCGGTGTCAAGTCCCACCTCTATCTTGGAGTACAACTGTCTAACGATTTGCGGTGGGACACCCATATCAAGCATGCCACTAAATGGTAAAGTCCCAGGAGGAAGAACACCCGCCTCACTTTTTACCTTGCCGGGCCTTAGCTCGGCAAGGTAATGAGGCCCGATCTTTACATGGTTCGATGGATCAATGGTTCAAGCAATGTTAACCCAGCCCTTCCAAAGGCCCTTCCAAAGGCCCTTTTCTCTTTGCCCAATTTTATGGCTTAGTTAGACAAGGGTACATTGCAGGCCAGTATTAAAACTGTATTTTAGACGTATGTGGTCCAGCGTAAATAAATCTACGCTTCAACCCATGTTTATCATAAAGATATATCAAAAATTGCATCAGAAGGAATTTATTTTGTAATAAAGAATAATGCATACTCATTGTGGGTCAAAAAGTTTTACAATACCGGTTTATTGTGCCAATAATTTATCTGACATAGATTATGTTAATGAGGTAAATTTCCCTACACTTGGGGATTTTTGCTGCATTTCATACTACAGTTGCTAGGTGTCGCTTTGTACATTGCAACAACATGAAACAAAAAAATAGCCGCAAACTTCGGGACTAGTCGCCAGGTAAGTACATTTTAAAGACATTTGTGACTATGAATGTCCTTGATAGAGTTTGTATTGTGTGAAAAATAGATTTGAGACTGGATTGGCAGCTGGAGAAGTCACTAAAGCTTTCCCGTACAGGAATTGGGGTGGGAGGGGGGCGACATGTGGAACTCTGTGGTTGTCTCTGATTATTTTGATGTGATCCTCATGTTAACTGATGAACACTGGTGAAGCGCCGAGGTACCTTTTCCTGACGAAATCCCTACTACCCGGCAAGGTACAGCTTTTTTTAAAGCACTTGTTTTATACAAACGTATGAATAATATTACTAAATATAAACACACAGAGTTTAATCAAACCTGCCCAAGGAGGTACCCCAGGGAGTCAACATCTAAAATACCAACTCATCTTCGCACGCACATCCTCCTACGCACGGTCCCCAACGGCTAGCTGACTCAGCCTATGGGGCCCTGCTATCTCATGGCCTACCCGCAGTTACTTTCCTCGTCGCCCTGCTTATAAATATTGATGAGCTTACCCTTATATGGGCAGTCAGCCGTTGGGGATCGGGCGTAGGAGGATGGTGCTATGTAATACGTATTGAAACAACCAGAGGGGCGAGTAAGAACAGAAAGAAACAACACCCCGACTCCCGGGATTCGAACCCGCGCCAAACCCGGGCAGCCGGATCACAAATCGAACGTGCAAACCGTTCGGCCATAAAGGCTTAAGCCGTTAGGCGTCTTCGGTTTAGCAGTCCTTGAATACCACTGTTACACTACTCCCCCTTTTCTTTTCAAGATTCGTCCTCGAATCTCCGAGTTCGACATCCCTGTGTGGCACATCCGCTAGCCTGTTACTCACAGGGTCGGCATGGGAACCAGTGAAACAACCAGAGGGGCGAGTAAGAACAGAAAGAAACAACACCCCGACTCCCGGGATTCGAACCCGCGCCGAACCCGGGCAGCCGGATCACAAATCGAACGTGCAAACCGTTCGGCCATAAAGGCTTAAGCCGTTAGGCGTCTCCCATATGGTCTAGTGGTTAGGATTTGGCGCTCTCACCGCCAAGGCCCGGGTTCGATTCCCGGTGTGGGAACCAGTGAAACAACCAGAGGGGCGAGTAAGAACAGAAAGAAACAACACCCCGACTCCCGGGATTCGAACCCGCGCCGAACCCGGGCAGCCGGATCACAAATCGAACGTGCAAACCGTTCGGCCATAAAGGCTTAAGCCGTTAGGCGTCTTCGGTTTAGCAGTCCTTGAATACCACTGTTACAGTATCATGGTTGGCAGATAGCTTCCCAGTGGCCTTTGCAAGACAGCTTTGGACAACCAAAAGCCCAAGAAAAGCCTATTCTCTGATTGGTTGACAGCTGGTTTGTGGCGACAATCATAATAACGGCCGGTAGGCATCTAGATAGCAGGGCCCCATAGGCTAATGCCGTTTGGGACCGGGCGTTAGGAGGATGCTCATGACAGACGCCTATAAATTTTCGTTTTTCCCTAGAACCATTCCAAAGTGGACTGCCTTGCAATTGCCTGGCACATGTACAGTGGTAATTGCTCTGAGTCCTGCCTTGACAGGCAGGAGGCCTACTGGCCTAACCAGGGACCTCAACTCTCCCCTACGTTGCCCCTTGCGGGGCTATTGGTATTGGTATTGAAGATGATGATGATGAGTAATCTTTCAAACCTGCAGTACCACACGGGTGCCCCAAGTGCAGTGAGATACCACCTACAAATAAACTCAGACACAAAATTCCTCATTGTAATACATTTTTGTGTCTGCAGGGAAAAACTTCATTTCTCCACTGAAGAAAATCGTGACCGAGCTGAGTCCTGTCTTTCCAGTGACGCTGCGAAGGTTAGTGTTGTTACAATCATTGATACTGAACTCCATGTCCTACTTAATGAATGTCTGTAGTATTTATAGCATAGGACCAACCAATTGAAAGTTAGCAACAGTACTTGTTTAACTTAAGTTTGATTGGCAGAAAAGTGACAGTGGAAAAGAACAACATCCATTCCAACATTCTGTATAATAATTGTTGTTACAACTGTCTGCTCAGGGACACAGAACTTCTGGCGTAGTTCGCATAAAAATGTGTGTTTTCTTGGGTGGGTATAACATATTATATAAAATAATTTAATACAACATGGTGAATCAAAAGTACCAGCCCAACCACGGGTAGGAGGATGGCCAGAGGATGATATACATGAAAAAATGTAAATGTTATACCTGGCCACCCAAGAAAATATGATATAACTAGTAAGAGTTCGGCAACCTCTTATCTCCATGAAATATTAAGAGCTTTTTTTGTTAAGTTTATGCAAATGACTTACACATTAAGTAAACATGATGTATACATGGTGATGCTCATCATTGACTAATTTACACATGTCACAAGTATCAAATTCCCATCATTAATCATTCAGTGGTTTTCATTTTTTGCATATATTATGAAATCAGCTCCTCATTAATATTTGGTATCTGCTTATGTTCCACCTAACATAATTTATATTAATTTTATGTGTTACTTTCATTGCAGTCCAGTTATTGAAAAGAATGGAATTATACAATTTCCTCATTAATTATGTAAATTAAGTCCTCATTTGCATAACATGTATGTCATTATGAACACCTTTGCCAAAGCTACCTGCATGCCTAAAATGATGGCAATCGTTCCTTTCTGCAGTTATCCTCTTTGGAGTGTCCTGACAAAAATGCCCCTGCAGTTCCAAAATTAAATGTTGGGGGTCTGAAACTTGCCCCCCTTTGTCACGACACTGAAAGCTATTTATCACCCCAATGTCAAGACCATATCATGTTTGGGACAAGTCAAAGTCAAAGTTCCTTCCCGCGCCTGATGGCGCATAGGGCGGCGCCCATCTCCGTTTCAGTAGCCCTTGGGCCACACAACGCAATCACTACAGCAGGAGGCTAGTCCACTGGTAGTGGTGTGTGTTCAACTTCCATACTCTTTCCCGAATGCTGAGTGCTGAGCGGAGAAAGAAGCATGTACCATTTTAAAGTCTTTGGTATGACTCGGCCGGGGATCGAACTCACGACCTACCGAATGCAGGGCGAACACTCTACCCACTAGGCCTTTGCACCGGTGTTTGGGTGTTTGGGACAAGAGATACATTGAAAAACTGTTATCCATAATCATAGAATATTCTCATTAATTGTGCAAATGTACTATTACTTTACAATTACTATTCTATCTTGAACAACATTGTCCGAGGTACCTAATAGTATATAGTATTACCAATAATCCTGTTGTTCCCTTCTTGAGTTAAATATCTTCTTCAGAAGTTTTTGACAAAATTGCCCCTGCTATCCCAAAACTAGCCGCTAGGGGGCCCAAACTTATGTAACTTCTTTCCGAGCACAAGAGCTATGTGACACCTCAGAATCGTGACCATAGCTTGTTCAGAATCAGAACATGAGATAGCAAAACCAGAAGTTGTGCTGCAGTACCAAAGGAAGTCGCTGTGTGTGTGGGGGGGGGGGGGATATAATCATTTCCAGCTTTCATCATGCACACCCTACCAACATACCAAGTATGAAACCAATCCATCCAGCAGTTCTTGAGTTATCTTGTTCACAGACAGACACACCAACACGAGTGAAAATATAACCTCCATGACATTTCATGAAGGTAATAATGGGTATAATATTTACATCATATGTTATAACTACTCAAGAAAACACAGATTTTAATGTGAAATGCACCAAATGTTGTATTCTATCATATATACCAGTATATCATCCGGTCTGGAACACTGGTATCAAACGTTATCACGGGCCAGGTATGACATGAAACAAAATACAGTCAAGCCTGCCCAAGCAACCCAAGACCTCTTCAAACCGACCACCTGGTCATTACCGCCGATTTTTCTCAGTCCCCAAAATCTTCCCCAATGACGTAAGCATTATGCGACCAAAAATTGGGACTGCACAGGACCAAATCCCTGCCCATTACGACCATGTCAAGCTTGAGGTATCATCGATTTTTGATGATAAGTAGCATGATTTTGTGCCGAAATCATCCAGTTTGCGTCAGATTTTAGCACCTCGCTGACTTACTTCTTTGCGTGCGTGTGCTTGTTATTTGCCATTGAACACAACAGAAACCATTTATACTATGCCTCGGGCATGTTGTGAGTTGATACTCTTCAAACCAACCATGTGCGTCCAAACTGACCTAATGTTTACCCGTTCCTCTGGGTGGTCGTCTTGAGCAGGTTTGACTGTAGTAAGTACATGTGGTTGTTAGTACACACCAAGTGAAGGGGGATATTACGTTGTCTGTCTGTCTGTCCATTCTCTAAATTCTATCAGGAAGGAAAGTGAGGAAAATGTTTGGCAGCTCTTAGAATCATTGACCAGTTTAGATTGTCTTCTGTAGGTGACACTTGCATGTTATCTAATGTACATGTATGTATTTATGTCACTCACTCACACTCACTATGTATTTTAAAATGTATTGTATATAGATATAATGTATGGTGCTCATTATGCAGTTAAAATACGGTGAGTGACAAGCTTAATAAAGGAGGTACTGTAAGAAGTTTAATGTCTTTTTCATGAAATAATTTTTTGTCTGGAATAACATGGCAGACATGAATGGCATTCCATGATAATTGCCTTTTGAATAAAGAACTCAATGCCAGCTGGATGTTTTATGCTGAAGCATCTTACTTAAGAAAATTATAACATGACACCAATATGTTATCTGTGTGTAGTTCAAATGGTGCAGGAAAAGGAACCAGTCCATCTCTGTGCCAGTGGAGTGAAGTGCTGAACCATCCTGGGCTGATCTGCTGTCTAACTCAGACTGCGGGTACTCCAGTGGTTATCATGGTCAAACCAGACTCC
The DNA here is from genome assembly GCF_000003815.2 of Branchiostoma floridae. NCBI lineage: Eukaryota > Metazoa > Chordata > Leptocardii > Amphioxiformes > Branchiostomatidae > Branchiostoma > Branchiostoma floridae. Next base: position 10,806,195 of record NC_049994.1, on the reverse strand, counting down.
ATCTTGATTCAAGAAATCAAAACTGTTCCTGCAAAGTCCAAGGTTTGTGTCTTTGTATATTCAGGTATAAGTCAGTCACTCATCGTCATATGGTGTATTACAGCACCATTGGGGTTATACTTATGGGGTGGCATACCCTTTCTTTTAGCTTAATATACAAGATGGCGATGCGCCAGGTCTCCTATCCAGTTAAATTGATGGCCCAGGATTAAAAAGAAGTAAGGATTTCATATCGTAGGTAATGGATTAAAAAAAAATGGAATGGAGTGACATACTGTTTTCATCACGTTTCTTTTTCTTCTGTCCCCATCTTTATTGGGATTTATCTCCGTCATTCCTGGGTCGAATAACCTGAAAATTGGCACAAGGGTAGATCTAGAGTGAGCCAAATAATTTTTTTTTTTTTTTTTTTTTTTATAGATGCCTTTAAAATCATTTTATTTCATTTTATCAAGTTTTTTTGCAAATCATCACCAAAACTGTGTATTTCGAATGAATTGATATAT